>NC_083596.1:26620460-26920460 GCF_027579695.1 Neoarius graeffei | reverse complement strand
GAGAAAAGTCAAGTGAATGCAACAGCAGGCCTCCACACAAAATTGCCTTTATCTGGCAGAAAGTCTGCTTACACAGCTCTGTCAACTGGACGCTTTGTAGTGAGGTCAGTTAGTGGGCTGGTGACATCCAAAAAATGAGGATAGTCGCCAGCCAGCCTCAGGAACTGCGTCACCCCCTTTTTGGCCTTGGATCTCGGGTAGGCCCGAATCGCTGCTGTCTTATCAATTTGGGGATTCACCTACCCAGACACACTACTTCCACCCATCCAAATGCACACACTTATTTGGGTTTGTTGTGAGTCCTGCCCATCTTAAAGATCTCAGGATAGCCCTCAGATGTTGCAAATGCCAGTGCCAATCATTACAATAAATGACTATATCTTCTAAATAGGCAGTGCATGGCACCGTGGTACAGTGTTTAGCACTGTCACCTCACAGAAAGCAGGTTCTGGGTTTGAACCTGCCTGTTGATCAGGATCTTTCTGTGTGGAGTCTGTATGTTCTCCTCCTGCTTACGTGGGTTTTCTCCAGGTGCTCCTGTTTCCTCCCACAGTCCAAAGATGTGAATTAGGTTAACTGGTTACTCTAAATTGCTCATAGGTGTGAATGTGAGTGTGAATGACTGTCTGCCTCTCAGTGTTAGCCCTGCAATATATTGGCGACCTATACAGGGTGTACCATGGCTCTTGCTCACTGTCAGCTAGGATTGGTTCCAGCTCACACATGACTAGCAATGGATAAGTGGTATATAAAACTAAATGAATGAACAGGCAGTGGCATATGCATTGTGGTGGTGGAGGATTCTGTTTCCAGTTTCAAATAAAAGCAAGCTGCACTTACCCAATCGAGCAGTTCATTAATGCAAGGCATTGGATATGCATCAAATTTAGGCACCACATTGACTTTTCTAAAGCCCACACAAAACTGGACTGACTCGTCCATCTTGGGCACCAAGACCATTTGGCTGCTTCAATCACTCCTCGATTACTCCCATGTCAAGCATCGCCTTGAGTTCATCCTGAACCACATTTTTATTGTATTCAGGTAACCAGTATGGGCAGCTGCATACAACTACACCTGGAGGAGTCTCAATGTTGTTCTATAAGAGATTTGTGTGACTGAATAGAGGTGAAAACACATTTGAATATTCCCCTTGCAACCTGTGCTCTCTGGGATGATGGCAGGTGGTGTCCACAGGGGACCAGGGCAAATTGGGCCACACTTGGTGGACTTACCTGCAGTCCCAGCTCCTGCCTTTCAGGAGCCCCCATTGCCAGAGCCACAGAAACTTCTCTACAAGGTTTTAGGAGGTTGAGGTGGTATATATTTTGTCTCTATCTGTTTGCCAAACCTTATAGTTGACTTCTCTGACTCACTGTGTGACCTCAAAGGGTCCTTGCCAATTTGTAAATAATTTTGAGCTCAGTAAGGGTCATAATATTAGCACTTTTTCTCCCTGTGAAAATTCCCATAGCCAAGCACCCCTATTATATAGCAGGGATTGACATTATTGTGTCTGAAGCAAATTCTTCTGTGCTAAGTTAATTCAGTTGTTGAGTTTTGCTCTCAGGTCAAGAACATAATGAATTTCAATTTTGCTTTCCAAAGGTCTCTCCTCCCAATTTTCTCTGATGTCTAAGCTGCTATGAGGCTTCTGCCCAGGCAGTAATTCAAACAGAGAACCCTGTCTATGCTTGTGGGACCTCTCGTCCTGTGAATAATAGGGATTTGAGCCACTTATTCCAATTCCAAGCATCACTGTGAGCGAACTTGCAAATCATGTTTTAAATCATTTGAATAAACCATTCAACCAGCCCATCTGTCTGTGGATGGTAAACACTGGTATAAATCAGTTAAATCCCCAATAATTCATAGAGTTTGTGACACTGTATGCTGAGATATTGTGCAGCAGCATTTCTTCTGGGTATCATGTTGCATTATCCACTAGAAATGACACAAAGCAATATCCTTGCATGCACCTCTCTAACGGCTCAACAAGGTCCATGCCAATGCTTTCAAAGGGGACCTCAATTAAGGGTAATGGGTGTAATGACAATTTTGAGGTGGCTGGTTGATTCCCCAGCTGACATTCTTGACATGCCACATACCACCTGTGCACACTGAAATGGGCCATGAGACAGTTTAATGTTTTATCCTTCCCCAAATGTCCAGCCATGGGATTATGATGAGCTACAGGGATCACAAGTTCCCTATGGCTCTTCAGTACCCACAGTGGAGTCCTCTTTTCCTTAGTTTGGGTATCTTCTATCATTCAGTACAATCTGTCTTTAATAATTGTAAATTACGGGTAAGGTAATGCAATATTTGGCTAAAATTTCTGACCCTAGATTACTCTAACTTGGTCAAAGGCATACCTCAAGGTCTCATCATACAACTGTTCAAAAAGGAAATCCAGGTTGTGCAGATGCAGGTTTCCCCCTGTGCCTTGCTACTGTAGGACCTATCCACAAAATGTTTAACCCTGGCCACTTTCTCTGAATAATTAGTGGATGGGTAGGTGAGGACTAACCACCACCTCTACTCTATGATTTTTGCCCCGGAATGTAATAATGACTGGCATCAACGGATATTCATGAACATCCCCATGCACACATCTCACCTTCACCAATCATTCATTTCCCAATTCAACACATTGAATCAGGCTTTGATGGACGGTGGTCTGGTTTCACGCCGAGTCCACCAAGGCCTGATGTGTGCTTCCTTGTATACTCAGTGACACATGGTATATTCCTGCTCCCTTGATCAAGGGAAACCTGCAGTGCATCAGGAATCTGGATCAGTATTCCTGCTTCCATAAGGGAATGCTGATCCTGGAAATGCCTGGCTTTCCCACTGCTCTTGCAACCCTGCCCAGTACTGGTGCACATAGATGGGATGGTTCTATCTGTGTAGAGAGGGGGAGTTAGGGGAAATAGCGTTGAAGGAGAAGAGGGTGAAGAAAAACATGGATCAGTTTAGGGAACTGATTTTTGGGGGGATTGGCTTCTGTGGTGCAGGGATGGGGGAGGGTGGGTAGAAATAAGGGAAAAACAAGAGAGCAAGCATCCACCCTGGAAATGCTGTGAAATGGTCCTCTGCCCTCCCACCAAATGGTGGCACTGGATTCATTTCAATGTCCCTTCTGGTAGCCGTGTGATGAACTGCTCCAGCACAGGGTTAATACAGTTAATGAAAACTGAGACTAAAACTAAAATTCACGATGAAATAATAATGTTGTTAACTGAAATGAAAATTTAAAAAAATGACAGTTTTCAAAAAATGAAAACTAAATGAAAACTACAATAAACTAGACAGGGACACTCTAACGAGTCCAAACCCCGCCTTTTCCCTATTAAAATACATTGGGCGAAAATTTCGAAGTTCTGCCATGACCTTGACCTTTGACATCCAAAATTTAATGGTTTCCTTCCTGGGTGATTGGCAACACATGTACAAAATTTGGTCCAAATCGATCCATTGGTTCTTGAGATATCTTGCAGACACACAGACAGACAGACAGACAGATAGATACACACACACACACAGACTGACGCAGGTAAAAATAATAACCCCTCCGACTACTGTCGGCGGGGTTAACAATGCAACATGAACTAAAATGGAATACAATTGCAGGCAAAATCAGCTTTGTTTTTATTTCATTTTCCCACTCAAGACAGTAACAGACTAGCCTTTATTTTTGTCACATGTACACTCAAATACAGCAAAATTCCTCCTCTGCTTTTACCCCATCTGAAGCACACCACACACACACACACACACACACACCACACACACACACACAAAAGTGAGCAATGAGAGCACACACACACACACATACCTAGAGCAGTGGGCAGCTATGCTACAGTGCCTGGGGAGCAGTTGGGGGTTAGGTACCAAGGGGACTTCAACCATGATGCAGAGGCAAAGTGCTGTTCATTGAGTCCCCCCACATTTCCTGCCAGTCCAGGGAATCCAACCTTTGGGCCCAAGGCTGCTTCTCTAACTTTTAGGCCATGGCTGCCCTGAAAAATATGCAGCCATGGTTGCATTCCATTAGCCCATCCTATGTCCTTTCCTAACTGTTTTTCCTTCACCTAGATGTAAAACATAATGAGGTCAAGGAAAGATTTGAAGAATTTATAAGGACATAGAAAAAGGCAACTGTCGTGCTAAAATGTATCCGATTGCACTTACACTAGGCTACGCAATTATGCAATGGCATATGTTACTGACATGGGTCTTCTGTGTGAAACTACAATGTTCAGAAGATGCACTAAAAAAGTGCACTTTCACCCTGTATATTCTTACTGTGTTGTTTCATGCAGGCTATATAAACATGGGCAACACGCTGAAAAAATATTACTTAATTATCAAAAGGTGGAATAGAAATAAAGGAATATAGGCTACCAGTAACAAAACAGAAATTAAATGATTGTCACATTGAGAATGGTTGCTCATACTCACTTTTCTGACATGATATTTATTGACATGAATCACAATTATTGTATGATTAAATATTTCATATTTAATTATCTATATAATTATTTGTTTGCAAGGAAGCATTGAAGCACCTTTTCCTAACACTTAGAGAATTCAAACAGTTCATATCATGGCTGCCACTTAATGCTTCCAGGTCACTTCATTCAGTTAGATGTCTGTGAAGATTCTCAATCATCCAGGTCATAGTAAACTGTGGGTGGTAGAAAAGAGCAACTGGACTTGCTTGAAGATTCTTGAAAACGTTTCACCTCTCGTCCAAAAGGCTTTCTCAGTTCTGTCTGACTAATAGGGAGTATCAGATATTTATCCTCTCCTGGATCAGAATCAGAATTCTGATGACAAGTTCATCTAAGGTGTCGTTGAGGCATCATGATCCACTTGAAACACATCAATGCAGTGGATAGCAACATCAACTTCACTCGGGAGGACGTCAGTGGGAATAATCTAGCCTTCTTGGATTGTGATGTACACATTAGACAAGACAGAAGCCTTAGTATTGAGGTCTACCGGAAACCCACACACAGACCAGTACCTACTTTTCGACTCTCACCACCCACTGGAACATAAATTGGGGGTCATTAGGACCTTGCAACACAGGGCTCAGAACATTCCTACAACGATAGAAGGAAAAGAGAAGGAGCAGAATCATATCAAGAAAGCACTTCAGAATTGCGGTTATCCCAACTGGGCTTTCCTAAAGAGCTTAAAAAGGAACATAATGGACAAGGATGATAACAGGAACTAACGCAAGAACATTGTCATTCCCTACATTTCTGGTCTATCTGAGAAACTCAGGAGGATCTTCTACAAACACAACATTCCGGTACATTTCAGACCCAGTAACACCCTGAAGCAGAAACTGGTCCACCCTAAGGACAGAATAGCCAGACACAAACAGGACAATGTAGTGTATGCAATTCAGTGCAGTGAGGAATGCACGGACTCATATATTGAGAAAACAAAACAACCGCTATACAGGCGCTTGGCTCAACACAGGAGAGCCAGCTCCTCAGGCCAGGACTCGGCTGTCTACATTCATCTTAACAACAAAGGACACTCATTTCAGGATTGTAACGTACGCATTTTAGCCAGAGAGGATCGTTGGTATGAGCGAGGAGTTAAAGAAGCCATTTTTGTCAACCTGGAACGGCCATCACTGAACAGAGGTGGGGGTCTAAGACATAATTTATCAACCATCTACAATGCAGTCTTGGACACTCTTCCCAGACGGCTGGGTGTATGCCAGGACCCAGCTGTTTTCGGTGACTCACAGGAGGACAGAGAGAGTCAGCCCATTGATCACCCTAGCAGACAATCCTTTGGTCACCCTGGTGACTCGCCGTTCGCACCCAGCCTCCAGTGACCCACACCAACATGATGCCTCAACGACACCTTAGATGAACTTGTCATCAGAATTCTGATTCTGATCCAGGAGAGGATAAATATCTGATACTCCCTATTAGTCAGACAGAACTGAGGAAGCCTTTCGGACGAGAGGTGAAACGTTTTCAAGAATCTTCAAGCAAGTCCAGTTGCCCTTTTCTACTACCCACGGTTCATTCAGTTAGCAACATAACTAAGCAAAAAAGACTATTGGAACATAGCCCTACAATACATTCGAATGAAAACGCTGTGTCAAATGTATTGGCGAGTCATAGGCTTATCATCTTAAAGTGTCCTTTAAAATGACAGATGAGTGGACAAAATTCCTTGGAAGGGGCATGAATGCTTTTTGATTAACTGTACCCATTATACCAACATATATTGGAAATCAGAGGGATCATTTTCCACATGTAAGAATTCAAGTTCAAAATATATTTTTGGGCTATTTATGGTAGGGTTAGGGGGACAACTCAAAGGTTCTCTTTTATTTCTCTTTCACTCACTTTTCAGTGATTTTCCCCCCCACACACACAAAAAAAACCAAAACAAAACACACCAATAAGTAGGCTCCCGGTAATCAGACACAAGTGAGAATCATCATGTGTTAACTGCCAGTTTGACCTGCCCCCTCTTCCTCCATTCATCTACAGTTGATGCTCGGCCATGCCACAAACTCCTAATAGGAATAACATTTGAAAAGGCCTCCGTTTGGTCATGCAGCATTGGTCTATCAAAAACTTGATGTAAACTACTTAGACGTTGTGTAATTCATCTCATCTCATTATCTCTAGCCGCTTTATCCTTCAGGGTTGCAGGCAAGCTGGAGCCTATCCCAGCTGACTACGGGCGAAAGGCGGGGTACACCCTGGACAAGTCGCCAGGTCATCACAGGGCTGACACATAGACACAGACAACCATTCACGCTCACATTCACACCTATGGTCAATTTAGAGTCACCAGTTAACCTAACCTGCATGTCTTTGGACTGTGGGGGAAACCGGAGCACCCGGAGGAAACCCACGCGGACACGGGGAGAACATGCAAACTCCGCTCAGAAAGGCCCTCGCCGGCCACGGGGCTCGAACCCAGACCTTCTTGCTGTGAGGCGACAGTGCTAACCACTACACCACCGTGCCGCCCACGTTGTGTAATTATTCAATTTATTAATTCATCAGTGACAGATTGTGCACCTCATTCCTCTGTGTTTGCAGATAAAGACCAGCCAATAGAACAGCTGGGGAACTGGAACTGCTGGTCTTCCTGGTCTAGCTGCAGTGGAGGACGTCAGAGCCGTACTCGATCCTGCAACACAGGTGGCATCGCAGGAGCTACCTGCAAAGGAGAGATAGTCAGCGAGGAATATTGTTAATGCTGTGTGGAATCTTGCTGTCTGTCTGTAGCTCTTACACACACACACACACACACACACAAAACTAAAAAGGCATTGCATTAAATGTCCTTTGTTTCCCATAAGAAGTTTCAAATAAAATTTCAGACAGAATCAAATCAGTGGTTTTCATTTTTCTTTTTACTGAATTTATTCAGTATTTTTGTTTTGTATACATACAGTATATCTTGACAAAAACAAGGACTTGAAAGAAAAAAATCTCCTTGAAGTTTCTTCTTGAGTTGTGCCTTTTACATTGTGGTACTTTTTTCCTTTGCTCTTCTTGTTTAATTTTGCATTAAACTTTTTTCACTGTTTGCTATGGGGTGGAGAAACAGTAGCGAGGTGTGACCAAAGAGAAGAAGGCAAGGCATGGCATGTGTGCACAAGACAGCTGCCAGTTCACTCACAACATTGCTGAACCGACACACATTATAACACCACTGTTATGCATCACTTATAGTTTAATTTATTCAATGATCTTCATAAAGAATTTATTTTGGTCAAAATAATTCTTAAAAGAATCACTTTTACACATTACATTGCAACCCCGATTCAAAAAAAGTTGGGACAAAGTACAAACTGTAAATAAAAACGGAATGCAATAATTTACAAATCTCAAAAACTGATATTGTATTCACAATAGAACATAGACAACATATCAAATGTCAAAAGTGAGACATTTTGAAATTTCATGCCAAATATTGGCTCATTTGAAATTTCATGACAGCAACACATCTCAAAAAAGTTGGGACAGGGGCAATAAGAGGCTGGAAAAGTTAAAGGTACAAAAAAGGAACAGCTGGAGGACCAAATTGCAACTCATTAGGTCAATTGGCAATAGGTCATTAACATGACTGGGTATAAAAAGAGCATCTTGGAGTGGTAGCAGCTCTCAGAAGTAAAGATGAGAAGAGGATCACCAATCCCCCTAATTCTGCGCCGACAAATAGTGGAGCAATATCAGAAAGGAGTTCGACAGTGTAAAATTGCAAAGAGTTTGAACACATCATCATCTACAGTGCATAATAGCATCAAAATATTCAGAGAATCTGGAAGAATCTCTGTGCGCAAGGGTCAAGGCCGGAAAACCATACTGGGTGCCTGTGATCTTCGGGCCCTTAGATGGCACTGCATCACATACAGGCATGCTTCTGTATTGGAAATCACAAAATGGGCTCAGGAATATTTCCAGAGAACATTATCTGTGAACACAATTCACCGTGCCATCCGCCGTTGCCAGCTAAAACTCTATAGTTCAAAGAAGAAGCCGTATCTAAACATGATCCAGAAGTGCAGACGTCTTCTCTGGGCCAAGGCTCATTTAAAATGGACTGTGGCAAAGTGGAAAACTGTTCTGTGGTCAGACGAATCAAAATTTGAAGTTCTTTATGGAAATCTGGGACGCCGTGTCATTCGGACTAAAGAGGAGAAGGACGACCCAAGTTGTTATCAGCGCTCAGTTCAGAAGCCTGCATCTCTGATGGTATGGGGTTGCATTAGTGCGTGTGGCATGGGCAGCTTACACATCTGGAAAGACACCATCAATGCTGAAAGGTATATCCAGGTTCTAGAGCAACATATGCTCCCATCCAGATGACGTCTCTTTCAGGGAAGACCTTGCATTTTTGAACATGACAATGCCAAACCTCATACTGCATCAATTACAGCATCATGGCTATGTAGAAGTGTCCGGGTACTGAACTGGCCAGGCTGCAGTCTAGATCGTTCACCCATAGAAAACATTTGGCGCATCATAAAACGGAAGATATGACAAAAAAAGACCCAAGACAGTTGAGTAACTAGAATCCTACATTAGACAAGAATGGGTTAACATTCCTATCCCTAAACTTGAGCAACTCGTCTCCTCAGTCCCCAGACGTTTACAGACTGTTGTAAAGAGAAAAGGGGATGTCTCACAGTGGTAAACATGGCCTTGTCCTAACTTTGAGATGTGGTGTTGTCATGAAATTTAAAATCACCTAATTTTTCTCTTTAAATGATACATTTTCTCAGTTTAAACATTTGATATGTCATCTATGTTCTATTCTGAATAAAATATGGAATTTTGAAACTTCCACATCATTGCATTCCGTTTTTATTTACAATTTGTACTTTGTCCCAACTTTTTTGGAATCGGGGTTGTGCATAGGCTATGTAAGTTTGTTACTTTGCATAAATAAGGCTATGTACGGGTAAGTACAGTATGTTACTTTGCATCTTGTGAATACAGTTTTTTTGAGCAGCCATTGTTGAATAAAATTTTGAATTTCAGCAATGACATGCTTGAAGTTTATTTACATGTACACTTAAGCACACATACACTTAAGCACAGTGAAATTCCTCTCTGCATTTAACCTATCTGAAGCAGTGAAAACACACATGTGAGCAATGAGCACACACATATACAGTGGTGCTTGAAAGTTTGTGAACCCTTTAGAATTTTCTATATTTCTACATAAATATGACCTAAAACATCATCAGAATTTCACACAAGTCCTAAAAGTAGATAAAGAGAACCCAGTTAAACAAATGAGACAAAAAATATTATATTTGGTCATTTATTTATTGAGGAAAATGATCCAATATTACATATCTGTGAGTGGCAAAAGTATGTGAACCTTTGCTTTCAGTATCTGGTGTGACCCCCTTGTGCAGCAATAACTGCAACTAAACATTTCCGGTAACTGTCGATTAGTCCTGCACACTGGCCTGGAGGAATTTTAGCCCATTCCTCTGTACAGAACAGCTTCAACTCTGGGATGTTGGTGGGTTTCCTCACATGAACTGCTCGCTTCAGGTCCTTCCACAACATTTCGATTGGATTAAGGTCAGGACTTTGACTTGGCCATTCCAAAACACTAACTTTATTCTTCTTTAACCATTCTTTGGTCGAACGACTTGTGTGCTTAGGGTCGTTGTCTTGCTGCATGACCCACCTCCTCTTGAGATTCAGTTCATGGACAGATGTCCTGACATTTTCCTTTACAATTTGCTGGGATAATTCAGAATTCATTGTTCCATCAATGATGGCAAGCCGTCCTGGCCCAGATGCAGCAAAACAGGCCCAAACCATGATACTACCACCACCATGTTTCACAGATGGGATAAGGTTCTTATGCTGGAATGCAGTGTTTTCCTTTCGCCAAACATAAGGCTTCTCATTTAAACCAAAAAGTTCTATTTTGGTCTGATCCGTCCACAAAACATTTTTCCAATAGCCTTCTGGCTTGTCCACATGATCTTTAGCAAACTGCAGATGAGCAGCAATGTTCTTTATGGAGAGCAGTGGCTTTCTCCTTGCAACCCTGCCATGCACACCATTGTTGTTTAGTGTTCTCCTGATGGTAGATTCATGAACATTAACATTAGCCAATGTGAGGGAGGCCTTCAGTTGCTTAGAAGTTACCCTGGGGTCCTTTGTGACCTCACCGACTATTACACGCCTTGATCTTGGAGTGATCTTTGTTGGTCGACCACTCCTGGGGAGGGTAACAATGGTCTTGAATTTCCTCCCTTTGTACACAATCTGTCTGACTGTGGATTGGTGGAGTACCCAAACTCTTTAGAGATGGTTTTGTAACCTTTTCCAGCCTGATGAGCATCAACAACACTTTTTCTGAGGTCCTCAGAAATGTCCTTTGTTCGTGCCATGATACACTTCCACAAACATGTGTTGTGAAGATCAGACTTTGATAGATCCCTGTTCTTTAAAAAAAAAAACAGGGTGCCCACTCACACCTGATTGTCATCCCACTGATTGAAAACACCTGACTCTAATTTCACCTTCAAATTAACTGCTAATCCTAGAGGTTCACATACTTTTGCCACTCACACATATGTCATATTGACTCATTTTCCTCAATAAATAAACGACCGAGCATAATATTTTTGTCTCATTTGTTTAACTGGATTCTCTTTATCTACTTTTAGAACTTGTGTGAAAATCTGATGATGTTTTAGGTCATATTTATGCAGAAATATAGAAAATTCTAAAGGGTTCACAAACTTTCAAGCACCACTGTACCTAGAGCAGTGGGCAGCCATGTTACAGTGCCCGGGGGAACAGTTGGGGGTTAGGTGCCTTGCTCAAGAGCACTTCAGCCAGAGGCCGCCCCATGTTAACCTAACCGCATGTCTTTGAACTGTGGGGGAACTTGTTGTGTACCACTCCAAAATTCCCCCTTGCCCTCTCTGAAATTGATGGGTATAAAACTGTATACCGAAAATCATTTGAAATCCCGTTTACCTGCCACAATGGACCCAGATCAATTTGCTTACTGCCGCAACAGGTCAACAGAGGATGCCATCTCCACAGCACTCCACTCTGCTCTGATCCACCTGGAATACCACAACTCGTATGTCAGCATGCTGTTCAATGATTTCAGTGCAGCATTTCACACTGTGATCCCTTCCAAGCTGATCATCAAGCTTAGCCAGCTTGGTATTAGCACTTCCCTTTGCAACTGGACTCTGGACTTTCTGACTAACAGACCCCAGTCTGTTTAATTCAACAGTCTCTCCTCCACCACTATAACACTGAACACTGCCATGCCACAAGGCTGCTCTTCTGTTCTTTGTTCACCTATGACTGCGTTCTAGTGTATGGCTGTAACACTACAATCAAGTTCACAGATGACACCACAGTGGTGGGTCAGATCAGAGGTGATGATGAGTCACCTTATAGCAATGAGGTCCAGCATCTGGTCATGTAGTGTGATAATAACAACCTGGAGCTTAACACACAAAAGACCAAAGAGATCATCATGGACTTCAGGCAGGTAAGGAGCCATGCACACACACCCATCTTGATCAATGAAGCCGTCATAGAGCATGTGTCAAGCTTCAAGCTCATTGGTGTCCACATCTCCAATGATCTCACCTGGTTCCTAAACTCCTCCATTCTGATAAAAAAAAAAGGAACAGCAGCGTCTTTCTACAGTGCCTTTAGAAAACTCACCTCTCTCCCAGGATACTGGTGGACTTCTACCGCTGTACCATTGAGAGCATACTCATGAACTGCATCTCGGTATGGTGTGGCAACTGATCCATATCAGACTGTAAAACACTCCAGCGAGTGGTGAAAACTGCCCAACGGATTACCGGCACTCAGTTACCTTCTATTGAGAACATGTACCATGAGCAATGCTTGGGCAAGGCAAGTAACATCATCAAGGATGCCACCCACCCGAACCATGCACTTTTCTCCCTCCTCCCATATGGCAGATGTTACCGAAGCCTCCGTTCCTGCACCAAGAGGCTCAGGGGAAGCTTCTTCCCTGAGGCAGTAACCATGCTGAATTCCACACTACCACTCTGCTAGCATCACTGCACTCATCCTGCCCTTTTCAGTACTTTAACATGCCATTTGCACTATTAATTTCTTGTGTAAAATGGACCATTTAAATTTTTGCACATACTATGCCACTTATGCGATATTACTGTACATATAAACAACTATACATGTATTCATACTGCTTCTGCACACTGCCATTTTATTGTACATATAAACATCTGTACATATGGGCTAATTACTGCTAACTGTGCCAACAACCTTACATACTCTAATTCTGTCCACGTCCCCTCTGTAAATATGCATTTAAATATTTACAAGCATCTGTATATTGTCACTGTCCCTCACTGTATATACTGTAACATATAGCATCACTATGCTGCAGTACTTAATTCTGGCACTTATCTGTAAATAATACTGTATTTTGCACTTCTGGTGAGATGCTAACTGCATTTCATTGGCTTTGTACCTGTACTCTGCACTGTGACAAAGTTGAATCTAATTTAATCTAATCTAAAAAAAAAAAAAAATTCAGCCATGAATGGAGAAAGACATCCTCCCATAGATGTAAAATACATGTGTAACAATGGAAAATTTCATTCAAATTCAGTTCAATTTGGTTCGTATTTGTCATTATGCCGGTACAATATAACCGAAGTCTTCACCGATGCACCATAAAAAGTACAGACAAAAATAGAAACTGCAGACAAAACAGATACACAATACTAAAGTGCAGAATGGTGACAACTGTGTGAAACAAGAGGTGAAATTCCTGAAGTAAAATGAAAAAAGAATATTTTTGTAAAATTTTTTAAATGTGTAACATCTCATCTCATTATCTCTAGCCGCTTTATCCTGTTCTATAGGGTCGCAGGCAAGCTGGAGCCTATCCCAGCTGACTACGGGCAAAAGGTGGGGTACACCCTGGACAAGTCACTAGGTCATCACAGGGCTGACACATGGACACAGACAACACAGTCAATTTAGAGTCACCAGTTAATCTAACCTGTATGTCTTTGGACTGTGGGGGAAACCAGAGCACCCGGAGGAAACCCACACAGATAAGGGGAGAACATGCAAACTCCACACAGAAAGGCCCTCGCCAGCCACAGGGCTCGAACCCGGACCTTCTTGCTGTGAGGCGACAGCGCTAACCACTACACCACCGTGCCGCCCAATGTGTAACATCTGTAAAGGAATTGTATTTATGTAACTGAAGAAACACTGTTAAATATATACAGTGTCTTGCAAAAGTATTCATCCTCCTTGGTTTTTGTCCTGTTTTGTCACATTACAAGCTGGAATTAAAATGGATTCTTGAGGGGTTAGTGCCACTTGATTTACACAACATGCCTACAACCTTAAAGGTGCAAATAGTTTTTTTTTTTTTTTTTTATTGTGACACAAACAATAATTAAGATGAAAAAACAGAAATCTAGAGTGTGTATAGGTATTCACCCCCCAAAGTCAATACTTGTAGAGCCACCTTTTGGTGCAATTACAGCTGCAAGTCTCTTGGGGTAAGTCTTTATTAGCTTAGCACATCTAGCCACTGGGATTTTGCACATTCCTCAAGACAAAACTTCAACTAGATGGGTTGCTTTGGTGTACAGCAATCTTCAAGTTATGTCACAGATTCTCAATTGGATTACGGTTTGGGCTTTGACTAGGCCATTCCAAGACATTTAAATGTTTCCCTTTAAACCACTTCAGTGTAGCTTTAGCAGGATGTTTAGGGTCATTGTCCCGCTGGAATGTGAACCTTTGTCCCAGTCTCAAACCTCTGGGCATCTCAAACAGGTTTTCCTCCAGAATTGCACTGTATTTAGTGCCATCCATCTTTCCTTCAATCCAGACCAGCTTTCCTGTCCCTGCATATGAAAAACTTCTCCACAGCATGATACTGCCACCACCATGCTTCACTTTAAGAACTGTCTTCTCAGGATGATGGGAAGTGTTGGGTTTGCACCACACATGGCGTTTCCCATGATGACCAAAAACTTCAATTTTCGTCTCCTTTGACCAGAGAATCTTCTTCCATGTGTTTGAGTTGTCTGCCACATGCTGTTGGGCAAACTTCAAATGTGGCTTTTTTTTTCTGGCCACTCTTTCATAAAGCCCCACTCTGCGGAGTGTACGGCTTCAAGCGGTCCTATGGACAGATACTCCCATCTCCGCTTTGGATCTTTGCAGCTCCTTCAGTGTTATCTTTGGTGTCTTTGTTGCATCTCTGATTAATGCCCTCCTTGCCCAGTCTGTGAGTTTTGGTAGGTTGCCTTCTCTTGTCAGGTTTGTAGTGGTGCCATATTCTTTCCATTTTGCTATAATTGATTTAATGGTGTTCCATGGGATATTCAAAGTTTGGGATATTTTTTATAACCCAACCTTGATCTATACTTCTCCACAACTTTGTCTCTGACCTGTTTGAAAAGCTCCTTGGCATTCATGATGCTTGCTTAGGCTACGTTTACATTACGTCGAATCAGCGGATCATCAGATTAACGTTCTTAAAACGATTCGCGTTTACACTAAAACCGTTAGCCGTGCACACAGCAACGCCAATACGCGGATACGCTAATCACATGACTTTAGACGGCGCGTAACATGATCCCAGTGCATTTCAGATGGCGCGTAACATGATCCCAGTGCATTTAGGGCATGCGCAAGGCTCACCACTTGCAAGTAGAAGGATGGCAAGCCGCGCAAGGCTCACCACTTGCAAGTAGAAGGATGGCAAGCCGCGCAAGGCTCACCACTTGCAAGTAGAAGGATGGCAAGCCTAATACACGGATACGCTCGACTCCGCAGGCATCCTGCGCTCCAAGTCACTCCGCCCTGAACAGCGAGTGCCCTCTGGAGGGTGCGCACTCCGGCCCTGCGCAGCTCACAGAGCGCGCGAGTGAAGGGAACAAGCTGTGATTCGGGACTGAGCCGCTGTGTGTGTGATCCCAGCGCATATCACTTACTACTTGCAAGTGGAAGGATGGCAAGCCTAAAGACAATCATAACTACACAATGGGCAGTATTTGCATCAGTATTTGCAGTATTTTCATACTTTTATACTCTTTAATGAAAGGTGATACAAGGCAGAAGTCCGCGCCGTTTTTCAGCAGTCGCGTCACATGACCAACGCCAGCGAATCAGGAAGGTGGATGTCACAGTGACGTTGTCCAATGAGACGCCAGCTAGAGCTCAGCACAGCGTATTCGCGTATTCTGAATGTTTACACAGCACCGGAGCTGACATGATCTGGATTGAATACGTGGACGCTGGCGGATTCCCGTTTCCTGGCGTTTCCAGGGGGTTTAATGTAAACGGACAGTGCATCCGCGAAGAAAACGAGACAGATACGGTCTAATGTAAACGTAGCCTTAGTCATGTTGTAGAGTCAGGGTCCTTCCAGAACAGGTTGATTTATACAGACATCATGTGACAGTGATTACACATAGGTGGATCTTAATCAACTAATTATGTGACTAATGAAGTTAATTGGTTGAACCAGCTCTTATTTAGGGGGTTCATATGAAACAGGGTGAATACCTATGCACACTCCAGATTTCCATTCTTTTCATCTTAATTGTTTCACAATAAAAAAAAAAGCAATTTGCACCTCTAAAGTGATAGGAATGTTGTGTAAATCAAAAATGATGCTAACCCCCCAAAATTCATTTTAATTCCAGCTTGTAATGCAACAAAACAGGACAAACACCAAGGGGGATGAATACTTTTGCAACACACTGTTGAGGATATTACACAGTTGCATGAAGATATGAAGTTTATCTTTGAATGATAGAACATATTCATAAGTGAGCAAAGCGAATGAGTGAAAGTATTTTCAACATGAGAAGTTAAACTTCATATCTTCATGCCACCATGTAATGTTCTTTATATTATATGGACACATACACACATAAAATAGGCAACTTAATCAAAAGAATTTAAATTTTGACCCGGTTTGCCATTTTGACAACGCACATCTAGTCAGCTGGAAAATACTGGGAATCACATCATCGGAGTGACGATATCGGGAAATATGTCACTCAGATCTGCGATGCATTTTGTATGAAAAATGTGAGTTTTTCAATAAGAGAAGATAAACTTCGTATATTCAAGCCAACCTATGATGTTCTCTTTATTATATAGACAAATTCACAAACAAAACATACCCACAGTTAAAACAATTCATCGATTTCCTCATGAGTGACATATAGAGATTTATGTCACGGTTTTGGATCTCCATGTCCCAGATGTAGCTCATATGAAAAATATGAAGGGTGTGTTTCCCAGTGAAACACTTTTGTCCATATAATAACATTTTATGTTGGCATCAGGCTTGGCCTCAACAAAGCAGAGAAGCAACAGAATACGGAGAAACAGCCACAGCAGACAGTTGAAATCAATAGGGCAGATTCTCACCATGACCATTCAGTGACTTGAAAAAAGCAATTCTCTTATTGTCATCACTGCAGCAGAATCTTCATCTCCACAGTGCTGCAGCTACATATTTTGTGTAGGATAACATAGTAGGCCCTCAATCAGACTTGATGCTTTTACTCCATGTTTTCATTGTGGATAAAGCTGCAGGGTTCAAACAAAAACCTGCAATGACTTTTAGTAAATAAAAGCAAATATCTTTGAATGGGGAAGTTAAGATGCCTTTTCTGTGAAGATTCTCAGTCATCCAGGTCATAGTAAACTGTGGGTGGTAAAAGAGAGCAACTGGACTTGCTTGAAGATTCTTGAAGACGTTTCACCTCTCATCCGAAAGGCTTCTTCAGTTCTGTCTGACTAAGGGCCCATCCACACGAATATGCGGCCTCACCCAATACGCTGTCGTTTTGAAAAAAAAATCTCCGTAAACACGTCGTCGTTTCCAGAAATATCTGCGTCCACATGGATTCACTGGAAACATAATAATAATAATAATAATAATAATAATAAGGGTTTATTATACATGTTTTAGCACATAGTGAAATACAACATGTTTACATTACTGTAAAAATTTACAATAAAAATAATTATATATTATGTTACATTTTATATAAAAATACGGCTTTAATTCAAACTATAAAAATAATTTAAAAATTTAGAATTTAAAAAGGCCATAGCCGGAAAAAAGCTCCGCTTGTACCTTTCAGTTCTACATCTCGGTAGGGAAATCCTGTCATTGTTTCGTAAAGACCGACCATGGATCTCCTGTCGCTTGGGTGGGACATTAACATATAGTCTCGATGATGCCTCACACGCTCCTTGGAAAACTTTCTTGCAGATTTCATTCCTCCTTTTGGACAGGATTGGTAGGGAACACTGCGACAGAGCCGTTTTGTAGTCAGCACCAGGGACGATGATTCTCATAGCAGGTTTTTGAACTCGATCCAATTGTAGATTAAGATGTGACTGAATGGCATTATTCCATACTGAGCATGCATATTCCATCACTGATCGGATGAGTGTAGAATAGATATAGGCAAGGTGCGTGATTGGAACTCCAGCGCGCTTCAGAATCCTTAACATATACAGACGCCTGGAGGCTTTAGTAACAATCTCCTCGATGTTTAGGTTCCACTTCAAATTGTCACATAAAGTGACACCTAACACTTTGTGCGAATCTACTCTTTCAAGAGGCGCACCATTGACTGTTAGCTGAGGCACATCAGGGTCATTTGTGAGGAAAGAGATGCGGAGTTCCTTACATTTCTTTGAGTTAAGGTTCATGGAATTTTCTTTCACCCAGTTTGTGATGCTGTCGAGATCTGTCTGCAAGGCAACGACCCAAAATGCTGTAGTACATATGCCAGGCCTGTATGTGGCACTGTGACGCTGCCACACCAATACACTAAAACCGGAAGAGAAGCCATGGAGCATGCGTATAAAGGTCATGCGCTGTTTACAAACAAGCTCATAACACGAGAAGAGGATGATCATGGCCAGCGCAACTCTGAGAGGAAGAGGAGAGTCTTTTGTGTGGACCGACAATGAAGTGGAACTTCTACTTCGTGTCACATTGGACGTTTCTGCAGTACGAGCACAAGCCTGTAGTCCGCCATTGTTGTTGTTATGACGCGTCTAGCGGTGGCAGCTGAGGTTAAAGGTTAGAGAGGCGGGGCTTATACGTCATTGTTTCTGAAAAAATCCGCATTCGCCGTTCAGATGACTCCGGACTATCCGGCGTTTTAGGATTTTCCCACTCTGGGACCCGTTTTCAAAAAATACCGGTTTCACACCTTGAAAAAGCCAGATCCGTCTGGACGTGAGGCCAAAATGATAAAGTATTTATGCGGATTCAACAAAAACGTACTCGTGTGGACGCGTCCTAATAGGGAGTGAGTATCGGGTATTTATCCTCTCATGGATGAAAAGCTCATCTAAGGTGCCGTTGAGTCATCCTGTTGGTGTGGGTCACTGGTGGCTGGGTGTGAACAGCCTCGAGAGTCGTTAGGGTGATCAATGGATTCCCTGTTAGGGTGATCAATGGAATGCTGATTCTCTCTCTCCTCCTGTGAGTCACTGAAAACAGCTGGGTTTTGGTGTGCGTTCAGTTGTCTGGGAAATGTGCCAAGGACTGCATTGTAGGTGGCTGATAAATGGTGTCTTAGACCACCACCTCTGTTCAGTAATTGCTGTTCCAGGTTGACAAAAATGGCTTCTTTAACTCCTCGCTCATACTCTCTGGCTAAAATGCATATGTTGCAATCCTGAAATGAGTGTCCTTTGTTGTTAAAACGAAGAAGGTAGACAGCAGAGTCCTGGCCTGAGGAACTGGCTCTCCTGTGTTGAGCCATGCGCCTGTGAAGCGGTTGTTTTGTTTCCCCAATATACAAGTCAGTGCATTCCTCACTGCACTGAATTGCATACACTACGTTGTCCTGTTTGTGTCTGGCTATTCTGTCCTTAGGGTGGACCAGTTTCTGCTTCAGGGTGTTACTGGGTCTGAAATGTACCGGAATGTTGTGTTTGTAGAAGATCCTCCTGAGTTTCTCAGATAGACCAGAAATGTAGGGAATGACAATGTTCTTGCGTTTGTTCCTGTTATCCTCCTTGTCCATTATGTTCCTTTTTCTGCTCTTGAAGAAAGACCAGTTGGGATACCAGCAGTTCTGAAGTGCTTTCTTGATGTGATTCTGCTCCTTCTCTTTTCCCTCTACCATTGTAGGGATGTTCTGAGCCCTGTGTTGCAAGGTCCTAATGACCCCCAATTTGTGTTCCAGTGGGTGGTGAGAGTCAAAGAGTAGGTACTGGTCTGTGGGGGGTTCCGGGAGACCTTGATGCTAAGGCTTCTGTCTTGTCTAATGTGTACATCACAATCCAAGAAGGCTAGATTATTCCCACTCGCGCATAAACTATTATGCGCGAGACTTCATATTAGCCACAAAGTCAGGAAAATCTGTTCGAAAATTATATTATAATGACCAAATACAATGAAAAGTATTTTTCCAGTCTCACCTGTGAAAGGTAATCCCATGTGATCTCGTTTGGACGGCAAACCTTTTGGTACAGTTAAACGCAGCTAATCTTTATTCTCCGCTTTGACCTCTCCAATATGGCGGCGAGGATGACGTATGATTCTACGCGGAAGGCGGCATCTTTAATGGTCCGGAATAAATTGAATACTACACGTTGATGGATTAATTTGTTGTTTCTCACCTGTGAAAGGTAATCCCATGTGATCTCGTTTGGACGGTAAACCTGTTGGTACAGTTAAAGGCAGCACATGAATCTTTATTCTCCGCTTTGACCTATCCAATATGGCGGCGAGGATGACGTATGATTCTACGCGGAAGGCAGCGTCTTTAATGGTCTGGAATAAATTGAATGCTACACTATTACACGTTGATGGATTAATTTGCTCCTCTACGCCCTTTTTGAGGAATGTATTGTTGGACTTAAATCAACATCTGAAGAGGTGAGATCGCTCCTTTTTTTCCCTATTTTTGCTGGCGGGATTGACTCTGCCCTAAGGGCAGAGTCTCTCTCTCTCTCTCTCTCTCTCTCTCTCTCACTTTGCACCATTACACAATAAATATTCCCAGTGAAAATATTTTGTAAGCGCGTTTCATGAACCAAGTTATAGGATTTGTTGACAACTCGCATCGCAATGAGAAGATCATTGGCACTACTGGTGTTAAGAATCAGACCATTTCATAAATGAATATTTTGCTGTGGGGCGGCACGGTGGTGTAGTGGTTAGCGCTGTCGCCTCACAGCAAGAAGGTCCGGGTTCAAGCCCCGTGGCCGGCGAGGGCCTTTCTGTGTGGAGTTTGCATGTTCTCCCCGTGTCCGCGTGGGTTTCCTCCGGGTGCTCCAGTTTCCCCCACAGTCCAAAGACATGCAGGTTAGGTTAACTGGTGACTCTAAATTGACCGTAGGTGTGAATGTGAGTGTGAATGGTTGTCTGTGTCTATGTGTCGGCCCTGTGATGACCTGGCGACTTGTCCAGGGTGTACCCCGCCTTTCGCCCGTAGTCAGCTGGGATAGGCTCCAGCTTGCCTGCGACCCTGTAGAAGGATAAAGCGGCTAGAGATAATGAGATGAGAATGAATATTTTGCTGTAGAGCTGCAGTGTTTGTACAATTGCATGTTTTTGCTTCACTATTACTGTCACTATTCTGCTTCTTGCATTACTACTGTGAACTAACACTGAACATAATAATAATAATAATATCCAAGCTCGTGTTTCACTCTCACTAGTGCTCTGTAAGGCTTTTTCCTGGTGATATTCGTTACACTTCTACCCGGCGTGAAGCACTCACAGTCATGTGGTTGTGACGTCATCGTATACAAATCCGTTCTACTCATCCAGACGACTTCACAACGGCAACGTTGCCAGATCTTTCCACTCTGGAACCCGTTCTCAAAAAGATTGCATTTTGGGCACCCAAAACGCCGGTGCCGTGTGGACGCCAGGCCTAAACGATAAGCAATTGTATCGGAGTCACCTGAATCCGTTGCCGTGTGGACAGGGCCTAAGACACCATTTATCAGCCACCTACAATGCAGTCCTTGGCACACTTCCCAGACAACTGAATGCACACCAAAACCCAGCTGTTTTCAGTGACTCACAGGAGGACAAAGAGAATCAGCATTCCATTGATCACCCTAACAGGGAATCCATTGATCACCCTAACGACTCTTGAGGCCGTTCACACCCAGCCACCAGTGACCCACACCAACAGGATGACTCAACGACACCTTAGATGAGCTCTTCATCCATGAGAGGATAAACACCTGATACTCCCTATTAGGGCCCGTCCACACGAGTACGCGGCCTCACCCAATACGCTGTCGTTTTGAAAAAAATCTCCGTAAACACAGCGTTGTTTCCAGAAATATCTGCGTCCACACGGATTAACTGGAAACAACCCAAAACGCTGTAGTACTTATTCCAGGCCTGTATATGGCGCTGTGACGCCGCCACACCAATACACTAAAACCGGAAGAGAAGCCATGGAGCATGCGTATAAAGGTCACGCGCTGTTTACAAACAAGCTCATAACACAAGAAGAGGACGATCATGGCCAGCGCAACTCTGAGAGGAAGAGGAGAGTCTTTTGTGTGGACCGACAATGAAGTGGAACTTCTACTTCGTGTCACATTGGACGTTTCTGCAGTACGAGCACAAGCCTGTAGCCCATTATTGTTGTTATGACGCGTCTAGCGGCAGCAGCTGAGGTTAAAGGTTAGAGAGGCGGGGCTTATAAGTCATTGTTTCTGAAAAAATCTGCATTCACTGTCCAGACGACTCCGGGCTATCCGGCGTTTTAGGATTTTCCCACTCTGGGACCCGTTTTCAAAAAATACCGGTTTCGCACCTCGAAAAAGCCAGATCCGTCTGGACGCGAGGCCGAAACGATAAAGTATTTATGCGGATTCGACAAAAACGTACTCGTGTGGACGGGCCCTTAGTCAGACAAAACTGAAGAAGCCTTTCAGATGAGAGGTAAAACGTCTTCAAGAATCTTCAAGCAAGTCCAGTTGCTCTCTTTTACCACCCACAGTTTAAGATGCCTTTGTTCACTGTGTTTATACTTTGATTATATCATCCTCAGTGGGTGACTTTAACTTTACTAAACACACATTTATCATAAGATAGGTAAACACACAAATACACCACTCCAGTTAAGTCACATGAAAAGTGAGCAAAAGTGCAGGAACAAATTAAATAAATAACCGTGTTTTGGTTGGATATCCCGTGCCTGCAAAAACTGCATCAAGCCAGTGACCCACTGACATGACCAAACTGTTGCATTCTTCTTTTTTTGATGCTTTGCCATGCTTATACTGCAGTTTCTTTCAGTTGTTGTTTGTTTTGGGAGGTTTATTCCTTCAGTCTCCTCTTCAGGAGGTGAAATGTGTGCTCAATTGGGTTAAGGTCTTGTGATTGACTTGGCTAGTCTTAAACCTTCTATCTTTTTCCTCCTGTGTTGTGTTCAGTATGTTTTTCCATCATTGTCTTGGTGCATGATGAAGTTCTTTCCAATTTGCTTTGATACATTTATCTGTAAATTGGCAGACAGACTGTTTCTCTCATCTCATCTCATTATCTCTAGCCGCTTTATCCTTCTACAGGGTCGCAGGCAAGCTGGAGCCTATCCCAGCTGACTACGGGCGAAAGGCGGGGTACACCCTGGACAAGTCGCCAGGTCGACTGTTTCTCAAATTCAAAATTTATTGGCCACACAAAGAACTCTACGAAGTACAACGTGCAGTGAAATGCCATGTATAACTGCCCAGTGACAGAAATTATATAAACCAGAATTTGTGAGAATTGAAGTAGAAAACTATAAAATTATAATATTAAGGATATAAAAGATAGATGCAAGAAAATGTTTGGACTATATAAGTGCAGATATGTGCAGTTGTATGTACAATACAATGCTGTGGCAACATCGAGCTGGGGTAGTTGCAATGAAATAGCTAACATATAGTTATAAATGCTGGTTAATATGGGTATATTAAATCACAATGTAGAGTGTGTGGGTGTTGTCCAAACAAATCCAAGGTTTAGTTGTAGGTGTTGTCTTGGTTGGTTCACCCCTGACTTTTTCTGACCAAGGCTTTCCCTCTTCCAATTTTCTTTAAACTTGGAGAGTGTTCCTTTAGTTATGCATTCTCTCTGGTTTTTATTTTAGCTTTATGCGATTTTATTTCTGATCAGAGTTCTGGTAACCTTTCTCATCTTTTGCAAAAGGCTGCCTTTTTACCAAGGATTTATTTCTGCGAAAAGTGGTAAGTGCTGTTACACTTGTGCTATTATATATTACTTAGGTTATTTCTCATAGCTGATGACAAAACTGATCTCTCCTCGGGCGCGTCTTTTGGATTGGAAAAGATTTAAAGCTTCAGAGCATTGAAACTGAAGTTCACAGTGACACCTGGTGGTTAGCAAAAATCATAGCAAAATCAATATACAGTGGTGCTTGAAAGTTTGTGAACCCTTTAGAATTTTCTATATTTCTGCATAAATATGACCTAAAATATAATCAGATTTGGGCGGCACGGTGGTGTAGTGGTTAGCACTGTCGCCTCACAGCAAGAAGGTCCTGGGTTCGAGCCCCGTGGCTGGCGAGGGCCTTTCTGTGTGGAGTCTGCATGTTCTCCCCATGTCCGCGTGGGTTTCCTCCGGGTGCTCCGGTTTCCCCCACAGTCCAAAGACATGCAGGTTAGGTTAACTGGTGACTCTAAATTGACTGTAGGTGTGAATGTGAGTGTGAATAATGGTTGTCTGTGTCTATGTGTCAGCCCTGTGATGACCTGGCGACTTGTCCAGGGTGTACCCCGCCTTTCACCCGTAGTCAGCTGGGATAGGCTCCAGCTTGCCTGTGACCCTGTAGAACAGGATAAAGCGGCTAGAGATAATGAGATGAGATAATCAGATTTTCACACAAGTCATAAATGTAGATAACGATAACCCAGTTAAACAAATGAGACAAAAATATTATACTTGGTCATTTATTTATTCAGGAAAAATGATCCAATATTACATATCTGTGACTGGCAAAAGTATGTGAACCTTTGCTTTCAGGATCTGGTGAGACCCCCTTGTGCAGCAATAACTGCAAATAAATGTTTCCGCTGTTGATCATTCCTGCACACCAGCTTGGAGGAATTTTAGCCCATTCCTCCCAACAGAACGGCTTACAACTCTGGGATGTTGGTGGGTTTCCTCACATGAACTGCTCGCTTCAGGTCCTTCCACAACATTTCGATTGGATTAAGGTCAGGACTTTGACTTGGCCACTCCAAAACATTAACTTTATTCTTCTTTAACCATTCTTTGGTAGAACAACTTGTGTGCTTAGGGTCATTATCTTGCTGCATGACCCACCTTCTCTTGAGATTGAGTTCACAGACAGATGTCCTGACATTTTCCTTTAGAATTCGCTGGTATAATTCAGAATTCATTGTTCCATCAATGATGGCAAGCCATTCTGGCCAAGATGCAGCAAAACAGGCCCAAACCATGATACTACCACCACCATGTTTCACAGATGGGATAAGGTTCTTATGGTGGAATGCAGTGTTTTCCTTTCTCCAAACAATGCTTCTCATTTAAACCAAAAAGCTCTATTTTGGTCTCATCCGTCCACAAAACATTTTTTCTATAGCCTTCTGGCTTGTCCATGTGATCTTTAGCAAACTGCAGACGAGCAGCAATGTTCTTTTTGGAGAGCAGTGGCTTTCTCCTTGCAACCCTGCCATGCACACCATTGTTGTTCAGGGTTCTCCTGATGGTGGACTCATGAACATTAACATTAGCCAATGTGAGAGAGGCCTTCAGTTGCTTAGAAGTTACCCTGGGGTCCTTTGTGATCTCGCCAGCTATTACATGCCTTGCTCTTGGAGTGATCTTTGTTGGCCGACCACTCCTGTGGAGGGTAACAATGGTCTTGAATTTCCTCCATTTGTACACAATCTGTCTGACTGTGGATTGGTGGAGTCCAAACTCTTTAGACATGGTTTTGGAATCTTTTCCAGCCTGATGAGCATCAACAAGGCTTTTACTGAGGTCCTCAGAACTCTCCTTTGTTCGTGCCATGATACACTTCCACAAACGTGCTGTGAAGATCAGACTTTGATAGATCCATCCATCCATTATCTGTAGCTGCTTATCCTGTTCTACAGGGTCACAGGCAAGCTGAAGCCTATCCCAGCTGACTATGGGTAAGAGGCAGGGCACACCCTGGACAAGTCGCCAGGTCATCGCAGGGCTTTGATAGATCCCTGTTCTTTTAATAAAGCAGGGTGCCCACTCACACCTGATTGTCATCCCATTGATTGAAAAACGCCTGACTCTGATTTCACCTTCAAATTAACTACTAATCCTAGAGGTTCACATACTTTTGCCACTCGCAGATATGTAATCTCATCTCATTATCTCTAGCTGCTTTATCCTTCTACAGGGTCGCAGGCAAGCTGGAGCCTATCCCAGCTGACTACGGGCGAAAGGCGGGGTACACCCTGGACAAGTCGCCAGGTCATCACAGGGCTGACACAGACACAGACAACCATTCACACTCAGATATGTAATATTGGATAATTTTCCTCAATAAATAAATAACCAAGTATAATATTTTTGTCTCATTTGTTGAACTGGGTTCTCTTTATTTTTAGGACTTGTGTGAAAATCTGATGATGTTTTAGGTCATATTTATGCAGAAATATAAATTCTAAAGGGTTCACAAACTTTCAAGCACCACTGTACAATCTACAAAATATACAAAATGGATGACAAAGCTCTATTTAACAGAGGAATTCATTCACTGTCAATGCAGTATGTGCTAAATGAAAGTTTATTAATTGCTTGTGTTTGGTTGTCATTTATGATATTGCATAATGGACATTTAAGTACATAAGAAAATAAAACCATGTGTACTGTGAAGCGTGAACAGAAATCATGCTAATATTGATTTGCAAATATTCACTGGGGGAGTGCAGTGTGACAAGGTAAAAGGGACAGTGTATTACTGGGAAATTAAAAAAAAATTAATAAAGTACTTGTGCCACATTCATGTGCGTGGGGAGGTGATTTTACAAACTTGTATTCAAAAATAATGTAATAATCTTTGTTCAAACATGTTGGGTTTTACAGAGGTTGCTGGTATGCAGAGGTACTTGCTCACCAGTTTAAAAAGGTGAGGGTATAGGGCTTTGCATGACTGACCCAATACTTCAATGGATCTGCTACCCTTGATAAGTGAAGTTCTTTTAAGTACCTAAAGAAAAACAATATAATCAGATTCACAACAAATGAATGAAATCACGTCTTGTCATAAATATTATCAATTATTGTAACAGTTCCTGATGTGGGTGGAGCACAGAAGCACGGTAGGCAGGAGTTAATGTTCACATACACGCTTTTTATTTTCCTTATTTTAGCTTTTCAGCTTCATTCATTTATTCAGACACACATGCATTGTGGTCGGGGAGCCACTCTTCTCTGCTCTCCCCCCCCCTTTTATGCTCCATCCCTGCAACAAACAAATACACCCACATTAATTGACACCAGATATAATGAATTAGCCACTTACCTTCCCCGACCCCGCCCTCCATTCACAAACTGCTGCTTGGCCACACCCCCATTTCCACAATTATCTTTTACAATAAACAGTAAAACTGTACCTCTGGACTTCCATTGCAGCATTAGCAGTGGTCACCGGCTGCTGTGATTTAACATGGTGGTCCAAAGGAGCCCACTGACTGTATTCTAGTCGCTCAGCTGAGTCCCTGGTGTCAGTGATGACTCCTCCTGAGTAGCCAATTGAGCTGGTGTCTCAGCGATGTTGGCACACTCCCTTATGAGCCTTTCCACTGCTCTCTGAGCACAATCAATCAGTGTAAGAACCCTACATCCTTAGATCTGGGATCCAGTAAAGTGGATGAAGACCACTGAAAAGTACCCATTTTCTCCAGGACAGAAAATTGTTCTTGAATTTTTTTTTTTAGGTTGTTAGCAAGTTTGCCATCAATCCCATGACTCACCTGTGAACAATTCCCTGAAATATAGTGTTTGAGCATTTTTATGAGAGGTATGGCCTTTGAACCAAACACCCTTTTTCCTTCTGATAGTTCTGCAGTGGCTTGGTAAAATGGCCAAGTACCATAAGACACTGTTCATCAGTCTCATTCTCTTTCACACCAAATGGTATGAGGTCAGAGCTTAGACTTGCCAATGCAGCTCCAAAGGGTTCTCTCTCCTTATGAAGCCTTTGTAACATGGCAAAGGTTCTGTTCCACCTGGTTTCCACCTCCTGTATTAACTTCTTTTCTAACATGCCCATGTGTGTTTGAAGAGCACAAAATTTCTCTTTTGCAGTGGTGCTCAACTTGAAATGTTCTACATTTCATGCCTGAGTGTGTATGCTTGCAAGCCAGCTCTGAGGTTTGCCCAAAAGACCTTTTCTCTACCAGGTATTGGCACATATACAAACACGTAATCTGCCACAGATTTAATTGGTTGACACAAGCTATCATGTTAGGAGCCCCATCAGCGACCAGGTTTCTCACCTTACTCCTAATTCCTCACTGTGCCATAAGTTGTTCTTTGGCCTCAGCAAGATGAACAGCTGTGTGGCTTTGAGGGAACTTTTTAATTCCCAAAGAACAATGAAGAAAGACATGCAGTGGCAACTTACTGCGAGATAAGCATCCATGGTAATGGAGGTCTACATATCTGCAGTGAGACTCATTAGTGACTTTGCTCACCTCAGTCATTGCCTTCTCTCTGGTGGCCTTGTAATGGGACTCTACTATAGATGAGGTTTTTTGATGGTACTTTGTAGGAGGGGTTCATCAATCTTGAATAATTTCTGAAGTCCCCATCTTCTATAATGGAGAATGGTTGTTCATCTTTTACTGTCATCTCCTCTAATGCTTTGTCTAGATGTTTTCTGACATCTGTAACAAGGATTCGATGATTGGGTTTATTTTACTGAATTGTATAAAAACTCTGCATTTGAGTTATACACAAAGCTAGCATGGTGGTGCAGTGGTTAGCACAGTCATTTCGCAGCAAGAAGATTCCAGATTTAAATTTGTCTTGGCCAGCCCTAAGGGTCCCATCTGCATCTCATCATTGCTGAGAAGTGTGCTCCCATCACCCAATCAAGCATCCAGCCAGAGCAGGTCATGATATATTTTACCATATTAACATGCCATTGTTGTGTGTTATGCCTGATGTAAAGACACTCATCTCTGCGAGCCTACCACACAGATTTAATACTTGTCATTTTTAGGGCATACCTAACAACGTGTTTTCTTTCTCTCTCTCCCCCCCCAATCTGTCCCTCTGAGTTACATGTTGATCCTGGGATTGAGATGCTGGCCTCTTTTGCCCCTCGGACCTGCTTGATCCATCCTGGTGCCCTGTGTCTGGTCGGAGTTTTATCGCACCGCTCCTGTGAAGGACGGCCCCATGAGGACAGTTGAGGGTTATACCTGTTAAGACTGTTAATATTATAGTCAGGCTGTCTGTTGTTGCCCAAATGAGGATGGGTTCCCTTTTGAGTCTGGTTCCTCTCAAGGTTTCTTCCTCATGTCGTCTGAGGGAGTTTTTCCTTGCCACCGTCATAGGCTTGCTCATTGGGGATAGATTAGGGATAAAATTAGCTCATGTTTTAAGTCGTTCAAATTCTGTAAAGCTGCTTTGCGACAATGTTTATTGTTAAAAGCGCTATACAAATAAACTTGATTTGATTAAACCTCATGACCAGAAAAGGGCCTTTCTGTATGAAGCTTGCATGTTCTCCCCATGTCTGCATGGGCTTTCTCCCACTTCAAAAGACATGCAGATTAGGTAAAAAATTGTTGAACTTCTTGTATGTCACTACGGAGAAGAGCATCTGCTAAATGCCTGTAATGTAATGTAGTACATGATAATATGCCAGTTAATGATTAGGCTACAAAAGGTAAGAATTAATATATAATTGAGTTTGACAAATTATTACCACGGCACAATCTGCTGTGATCTTTCGTGGAGAAATGAAATTACTTTAGTTGCATGTGTTGCCTTGGTGCATGCCAACATTTTCACATTTGGCACAAACATGTCGCAGCATAGATAAGGTGTTGTGATTGAATGACAGGACCTGATCATACAACTTACAGCAAACCTTTGATCCAATAATAGGAATTTATCACACTTTATATATTATTGTCACAATATATTTTATTGTCACCATTAATACATACGACAGTAATACAAACCTTATTGTAGGTCATCAATTTGTAACGTTCCCACACATTTGATCATCTTTTTCTAGCTGTATTGTCCATAAGGTTGTCTGCTTTGATTCAGTACCAGTGTTGCTCTTCAGTCTAAGTGAGTGAATCACAAATGGTAGTGCAGTTTGGTGCCAAAAACTTGAAACGTTTCAAACCAATTAGAATGCTCCAAAACCTCAGTGACGTTTGAAGCCTTATTCAGAGTAAGTCACGTGGTTCCCTTGAAATGATACAAGCTCCAACACAGTGTTTCAAATCAACAAGCTTCAAAGCATGAAATATGCCTCGAAGTTTCAGTTTCAACCAGCCATCTCTAGTTAGTTGTAACACAATCATCTATTTCATTGTTATTGTTCACATTCCTCCTGCAGCTGATGTGATGCAAGCTGCTGACATGATGACACCATGACTGCAAGAATTCAGACCCTGCACCCCAGTGCTTTCATAGCGATTGGGAGATTTTAACCATGTAACCCTGACAACATCCCTGCCCACTTTCAAACAGTTTGTGAAGTGTAAGACCAGAGAAAAAAAACAAAAAAAAAAAAACACTGGACCTACTGTATGCTAATGTTAAAGAAGCATACAGCTCTGAAGCTCTTCCTCCCCTGGGCAGATCAGATTACAGCCTGTCTATCTCAAGCCCCTCTATATACCTGCAGTCCAAAGGCAACCAGTGATCACTAGAACTGTCCAGATGTGGTTGCAGGAAGCTGAGGTGACTCTACAGGGCTGTTTTGAGGTGACTGACTGGGATGGATGTTCTCTGTAATGCACATGGTGAAGACATAGATGTACTTACAGACCGCATAACAGACTATATTAATTTTAGCATAGACAGTATTATCCCCACCAAGACAGTATGATGTTTCCCCCAATAATAAAACCCAGGTTGACTAAGGACATTAAGGCATCACTGAACAGGAAAAAGGCTGCCTTCAGCAGTGGAGACAAGAAGGAGATGAAGAAGGCGCATATTTAACTGAGAGAAAAGACTGCAGAGGGCAAGGAGTGTTACATGAGGAAGCTGGAGTGCAAACTCCATCAAAACAACATGAAGGAGGTGTGGAGTGGTATGAGAAGCATCACTGGTCATGGAAAGAAGACTGACGTGCGCTTGCAGTGCTGTGTGTCGGACAGAGTGATCAGCAACACCGGGACTCTGCAAGGGACTGTCCTTTCTCCTTTCCTTTTCACTCTCTACACCACTGATTTCAACTACTGCATGGAGACCTGCCACCTCCAGAAATTTTCTGATGACTCTGCAGTGGTTGGACGTATTACCGGTGGTGATGAGAGCGAGTACAAGATGGTGGTGGACAACTTTGTCACGTGGAGCAGGAAGAACCACCTACAGCTCAACGTGACGAAGACAAAATAACTGGTGGTCGATCTGAAGAGAATCAGGGCTCCGGTGAACCCTGTTAACATCCAAGGGGTCAGTGTGGACGTGGTGGAGGAATACAAGTACCTGGGGGTGTATTTGGATAATAAACTGGACTGGTCCAAAAACGTGGACACTGTATACAAAAAGGGCCAGAGCCGTCTCTATTTTCTGAGATGGCTGAGGTCCTTCAACATCTGCCGAACAATGCTGTGGATGTTCTAGAAGTCTGTGGTGACCAGCGCCATCCTGTACGCTGTCGTCTGCTGGGGCAGAGGCTTGAAGGTGAAGGACACTAACAGACTCAATAAGATCATCAGGAAGGCCGGCCATGTTGTAAACGTGGAACTGGACTCTCCAACAGTGGTGTTGAAGAAGAGGACACTGTCCAAAATAAAAACAAACAATCTTAGACTGTCCTTCCCACCCTCTACATGAGGAACTGATCGACCACAGGAGCACATTCAGTAAATGGCTGATTCTTCCACGCTCCACAACTGAGAGACACAGGAAAATCATTCCTACCTGTTGCTGTCAAGCTGTACAATGCCACTGTATAACTGTGGTACACTGTCTTACCATGTATCCTTAACTCAGGTGCAATATATGTATATAGGAATCATTTTATATAAAATCACTTCATTTTGCTTTTACATAAAAGTTATTGAACTTATTTAAATTTATTTTATTTTCATTTATTCTTTTTTTTAAAGACCACTTTATCTTCTATTTTTAGACATGTTTACTACTTCTTTGATTCAGGAGCTTGGTTGCAAATTTGAATTTCCCTCCAGGGATTAATAAAGTAATTCTGATTCTGACCAGAGGATGGAAGGAGATCTGCATCAGGCCAAGGAGTTAAATCTGTTCTTTAACAGGTTTGATGTGGCTTCTGCCCACCCCCACCCAGCTCCTCCTGTGACTCACCTCCTCAGGCTACATCCACACGACAACGGCAATGAGATTTTTTTTTTTAAATATCGCGTCCACATGGGCAACGGATCAGTAAAATATCAGGTTCATATGGCAACACAATGCTTGCTGAAAACGATGCAATACACGTCACACCTCTACGTGCGCTGTAAGACGGTCCCATCGGAGACACCAGAACAACAGAAGTAGACGCATGCGCATAAACCCCTTCTTCTGTAGAATCAGCCACAAAGTTTTGATTATTAATCAGTAGCATAAAACGAAAGATGCAGAAAGAGGAATGAATGGGGGTAGATGGAAGCCGGTACGCCAACATTCTGATATCCTCCAGAATTCTTTAATGGTCCGGAATAAATTGAATGCTACACGTTGATGGATTAACTTTGTTCTTCTACGCCCTTTTTGAGGAATGTATTGTCAGACTTAAACCAACATCTGAAGAGGTGAGATCGCTCCTTTTTTCTTTTCCTATTTTTGCTGGCGGGATTGTTTTTGGAAAGCGCACGGGCGGTGCGCGGTTTGGTTATACTCAGTACTTCCGCAGTGTTTGGACTAAAGACTCTGCCATAAGGGCTATTCTCTCACTCACTCTCTCTCACTTTGCACCATTACACAATAAATATTCACAGTGAAAATATTTTGTAAGTGCGTTTCATGAACCAAGTTATAGGATTTGTTGACAACTCGCATCGAGTTCGTTACACTTCTACCCGGCGTGAAGCACTGACAGTCATGTGGTTGTGACATCATCGTAAACAAATCCATTCTACTCATCCAGACGACTTCGCAACGGGGCCGTTGCCAGATTTTTCCACTCTGGAACCCGTTCTCAAAAGATTTCGTTTTGGGGCACCCAAAACGCCGGTGCCGTGTGGACGCCAGGCCAAAACGATAAACAATTTTATCAGATTCACCTGAATCTGTTGCTGTGTGGACAGGGCCTCAGACATCCCAACCTCAAACATCTCTGCCTACCCCCAACTCTTTTCTAACATTTCTCACCTCCCACCACCATTTACCCCAACACACCCCTACAACCCCCCTCCCCCAGCACCCCCACTTTACCACCCCTCCTCAACAACTCTCCTGGCTATTCATCTCAGCCCTCCTTCATCCCTCCTCCATCAGGACTCCAGAACGCCTCTCCAGTCAACATCACAGCAGAGGTGGTGAGAAGGCAGTTCGGTCATCTCCACCCAGGCAAGGCTGCAGGCCCCAACAGCCTCAGAGTGCTGAAAGGATGTGCTACTCAGCTGTGTGGGGTATTTTCAGAACATTCAACCTGAGCCTGAGCAGGATGATCGTCCCAGCCCTGTGGAAAACATCATGCCTTGTTCTTGTGCCCAAGAAGAAACATCCAAGCACAATGATTACAGACTGGGGGCTCTGACTTCACATGTCATGAAGTCACTGGAGAGGTGGATCTTGAAGCACCTTTGTTCAGTAGTAGAACCATCACTGGACCCCCTCCAGTTTGCCTATCAGCCCCATATTGGAGTGGAAGACACCATCTTTCTGCTGCACAGGACTTATACTCATCTAAAGGAAACAGGCAGCATTTGCCGCTTTTCCACTACAAACGCGGCTGAGTCGGGCTGAGCCGTGCCGAGTCGAGCTGAGTGGGGCTGTTGGAGTTGCATTTCGACTACAATCGCGCTGAACCGTGCTGGCTGGAAGTGGGTGGACACATTGGGTGGAGTTAGCGAAAGTGGGTGGACGTCATGTGATGTCGTTAAGCAGTGCAAACAGTGACATCAGTGAGCTTTTAAGCGGTAGTCTCACGACCCGGATAGTAAACAATAAACATGGAGGACATGGAGTCGTTAGTGTTGCTGGTCTTGGTTCTGTGGCTTGTTGTCACCGACAACGCCAACAGATACTGGCAAGAGCGTATAGATGAGGTGAGGCGCATAAGGCTTCAGAAATTCTCGTAATTCGTAATTCTTCTTCTTCTGGGTTTATGGTGTTTACAGATCCCAGCGTGCTCGCGGGGCGTGTGTGGGCATGTGAGGACACTCCTCCTCACCAATCAGTGCACAGGGGAGTGTCTCCTCACGCCCCCAGCCTCACTCGGCTCGCTTCGGCTCGCTTCAGCCCCACTCCAAAACGGTGCGAGTTTTAGGGGCTAAGCAGGGCTGAAGCGAGCTGAGTCGTGCTGTTTTTTGGTAGTCGAAACGCGAGCCATGTCGGGCTGAAGTGAGCTGAAGCGAGCTGAAGTGAGCTGAAAAAGGGTAGTGGAAAAGGGCCAATTGTGAGTGTCTTTTTTTTTTTACTTTTCCAGTGCTTTTAACACAGTAAGTCCTGCCCTTCTTGGTGATAAACTACTGAAGATGCAGGTGAATGCTCCTCTAGTGGCCTGGATCACCAACTACCTCACAGGAAGGCCACAGAATGTAAGGCTGGAAAACAACATAGACATTATAGAGAGCAGTACAGAGGTACCTCAGGGGATGGTCCTGTCTCCCTTCCTGTTCACACTCTATACTTCTGACTTCAGATACTGCTCACAGTCATGTCACCTGCAGAAGTTTTCAGGTGACTCTGCCATTATGGGCTGTATGAGCAGGGGACAGGAGGCCGAGTATAGGAGCATGGTGGACAGGTTTATAGAGTGCTGCAGACTAAACTACCTGCAGCTCAATGTTGCACAGACTAAGGAGTTGGTGGTGGACTTTAGGAAGCAAAGGAAGTCTGAACTCAGTCACCATCGAGGGAATGGAGGTGAACAGTGTGGAGTAATACAGGTACCTGGGTATCCATACAGACAGTGAACTGGACCAAAAAAACCACACAGATGCCCTATACAAGAAAAGTCAGAGCTGCCTGTATTCCCTCAGGAAACTCAGGTCTTTCAATGTCTGCAGAACCATGCTGCAGATATTTTATCACTCTGTGGCAGCCAATGTCATTTTCTATGCTGTGGTGTGCTGGGGCAGCAGGGTGAAGGCAACTGATACCAACAGACTCAAGAAGCTCATCAGGAAAGCAGAGTCTGCCCTGGGAGTGGAACTGGAGTGGTTGGTGGAGGTGTCAGAGAGGAGGATGCTGAAGAAACTTCCCATATTATGGACAATCTCTCCCACCCCCTACATGACACAGTGGAGCCACGTCAGATCACCTTCAGTGGGAGACTGGCCACCGAGGAGCACCACTGAACACCACAGGAAGTCTTTCCTACCAGTGGCCATCAAACTGTATAACTCCTCCCCCTTCTGCAGAATGGACAGCTGATCAGTGAAGACAATAACACCAATATCACATGCAATATACTGAGTAGTCATGTGCAATATTGTTTTTCCCCCCAACATCACATGCAATATTTACTTTCACCATCAGGTTAGTCTCTTACATAACTTACCTTATTCCTATTGTTAGAATGCTAACTATCTAGGCAGTTTTTTGCATTTTTCCCCTCCCCCATCTTAGTTTTTAGTTTAGCCCCTTATGTATCCTACGGTATTTCTAATGCTATTTTATTGTTTTTATATTAGGCACTTTTTTTTAGGCATTTATTTCTTGTACAGTTTTATTTTACATATAGTTTATTGTCAGCTTGTATTGTTGCACTTTAGCATACTGTATTGTATTTTAACACACTATTGCAGTGTTTTCCCCAGAAAAAAATTAAAGCCCTAAATTCTGGCATGATAAAACACAGACAATTGAGCGCCAACGGCGCGAAGTGAAACTAGGGGGGTCCGGGGGCATGCTCCCCCTGAAAATTTTTTGAAAATAGATACTCTCAGGTGCATTTTCAGGGTCTCTGAGAGGTTTTAGATACATGATTATAGGATAGATTTTAACAGTGCTTCAATGATTTCTGACCTAAATAGTATTAAATGTATACACATTTGAAATTTCACCTTAAAGTTCAACATGCAAATTAAACTGCTTTGTTATAGATTACTTAGGTATACGATAGATTTGAAAATCTATGGGGATACCTTGCACTTAATTATCTATGATCAAGTAGTGTTGTAACAAAAATGTGCATGAAAATATGAACAGTGGTTTGCTCCATCTTATGCAATCCAGTGAAGAGAATCGATCATCATGACCTCCTGTTGATCACAAAGGGATCTGAACCTAAGAACTGCCAGCTTAAAATAAGTTGCTGTATTACTATAACTGTAATGATTTAGAATGTTTCTGATGCAATTACCATAATATATGTATAACTAAGATGCACTGAAAAGAAAAGTAAGGCAACTGCATATTATAAAGTTTAAATTTTGGCACTTTATTAAATGGACTAGATTAAGATTAAAACATATTTAAAGGAAAACTTAATTCATACATTTAAGTTTGCAGAAAGATTATGTATTTATAAAAACTAGGAAAGGTACTACTCCTCCAGAGATCCTTGCCCCCCATATATATATAAAAACATTAATGAAGAGATTGTGTTAAGTGTCAAATGTAGCATAATTTTGAATAATAATGATAAGCATATTTGGCAGTGTGATGTCACTGTGACCCTTTAACAAAAGAATAATCCGGAGCCTTCTTTTGTTAAATGGATCCCAGGGACATCACACTACCAAAAATGCTTATGATGATTATTTGAAATTATGCTATATTTGACACATTTGGACAAACACTCTCACGAAGTGAAGTTAAGTACATAATCTTTTCTGCAAACCCAAACTAATGAATTAAAGTTTTCTACTCCTTTAAAGCAGATTAAATTTTCCTTGGCTTTGGCTTGGCCCAATGTTGGGCAACCCTCTCATAGTCCGTCACGCTGTCATCCATGCTGATGTGGATCAAATTGTCCAGCGAGTCTTCTCCTAGCTTATTAAAGTCAGTCGGCTTTGTCCGTCTGGTGGGGGACAACATCGGCAGCCAATGAGATTGCTTATAATGAATCGGAAACTTCCGGAATGTTTGACGTTTTCTTTCGATAATTTTATTGGACAGTTTGAACACATGATCTTGACGTAGCCAACAGATTACAGTTTGTTTACATCATACCACGTGGACATATTACTTTGACAGAATCAACACAAACATTGGAAAAAAAGACCGCTTGTTTAACACAAATATCTGTCATGGAACAGACAGGAGAGGAGATCAAATGCACTCAAACCACAGTTTATTAATAATAGGGGAAAGGGGAGTTGGGAGAATATGTGTGGGTGAAATCCAGAGGGAGGAATGGCTGGTGGTGACGTCTGAGGTCTCCCATCCAAGTACAGACCAGGCCCGACCCTGCTTAGCTTCTGAGACCTGACGGGATCTGGCGTAGTCAGAGAGCTGTGGCTACAGGCTAGCAGCAGGGCTGAGTGAGCTGGAGAACAGGCGAAGGTACAAGAGGGGCAGGCGAGAGGCAGAGTCAACAGGACAGAAGGCAGATCAGGTTACCGGGGCTGGAGAGCAGACAGAGTCAAACGGAACAGCACAATATCAGGAGTCAGAGTAGTAGGAACACAGAGCAGGTTATCAGGCTGAGAGTTGCAGACGATCGGACACTGAGGCTAGGGAGAACTGCAGCTTAAATACACCCAGGGGGAAGCAGGTGATCGGCAACAGCCAATGACAGTCACTGAAAGTTAATAAGAGGAAGTGAGTGCAGGCGTGGCCGGTAATGCTGAGTGGAGATGTTACCTGAAGAGAGAAGCCCACAGGTAGGACCATGACAGAACCCCCCCCTCAAGGGATGGCCCCAGAAGTCCCTAGCCACAGATCACCAAAGACGGGCGGGAGGAGGGGGAATACCGGTGGAGGGTTAGAACTCCTCAGACCGGTCAGTGTCCATAGCCTCCGCACCCTCTTCACCGTCAGAAGAATCGTCATCCCAGGACCCCCACCCAGGATTCGGTTCGGTGTCAGGCTCAGGCGTTGGAGCCGGGGCAGGGTCCGGGAGTAGATCTGCACGGTGAGGACCCCTACGTCGGCCCCGTCGGATGAAGTAGACCGGACCACCGTCGATGAGACGAGGTGCAGCTGGGACCAGCGGGCTCTCATGTACTGGCTTGATCTTAGAGACGTGGAAGGTGGGGTGCACTCTCATGGACTTGGGCAGTCGGAGCCGGACAGCAGACTGGCTGATTATCCTCTGGACAGGGAATGGTCCGACGAACCGAGGTGCTAACTTACGAGAATCCACCTGGAGGGGCAGGTCCTTGGAAGGGGCAGAGCTGGCAGGTGGAGTACGGGGGGTTAGAGTGGCGGCCCGTAAGCAGGTCCGGTGGCAGTCCTTGCCCCATTCTCTTATCGCACCAGTGGCCCAGTCGAGGTGAGGACTGTGTTGGCGGAGCCATGGATAGCCCAGGATGAGAGGTTGGTCGGGGGAACGGAGCAGGTGAAACTGGATGGTTTCATGGTGGTTGCCTGACAGAGTCATCGGGAAAGGGGCAGTGAGGCGGGCAACGGTGCCAAGAAGATGGCCATCCAGTGCCCTGGCTGGAACAGGAGAGGATAAGTGACGGCTTTGCAGACCCAACTGGCGCGCAAGCTCGGTGTCCATGATGTTAGCCTCGGCGCCAGAGTCGACCAGGGCGGTCAGGGTGTGGGTGGAATCCAACAGACGAAGACAAACTTGGAGCATAGGTTTCTGGCTGGTGGAGGACTGGATGATCATTGAGCCCAGCCGCTTTTACTGGGCAAGAGGCAGCACGGTGACCGTCACCCCCACAGTACAGGCACAGATTGGAGGTGATCCGACGCTGGCGCTCTGCCGGGCTGAGGGAAGCACGGCCGATCTCCATGGGCTCTGCCTGGTCCAGAAGGCTCGGCGGAGAAGCAGCAGGAGACGTAGAAGGGGCTGGGTTACTCCGTGCGCTGGTGACTGACCGAGTCTGGCGGGCCCTCTCTCGTCGACGGGTCTGGACCCGGCGGTCAATGCGGATGGCCAGGGCAATGGCCTCATCGAGTGTCGATGGTTGTTCGTGCGAGACCAATTTGTCCTTAATGTAGTCGGCCAGGCTGTGCAGAAAGGCGTCCACCAGCGCCTGCATGCCCCACTTGCTGCGCAGGGCCAAGGTCTGGAAATCGATCGAGTAGTCAGCCACTGGTTGTCTGCCTTGGCGAATACTCATCAGTCCTCCGGATGCCTCTACTGACGATGAGCCCAGGTTGAAGACCATAGTCATTTCCGCTGAAAACAAGGTGGAGACGGCACACGCCGGTGTCCGGCGTTCATACTCAGCAGTCCCCCACAGGCGGGCGCGGCCAGCCAGACGAGTGATGATGAAGGCCACCTTCGCTGCCTCCGATGCGAAGGTTCTGGGCTGCAGGTCGAACAGCAACCGGCAACTGGTCAGGAAGGCACGGACTTGGGAGGGGTCACCGTCAAAACGCTCCGGACTGCCGACCTTGGGTTCCGGGGCCTCGAGTGTAGCAGGAGCACCTCCCAGAGCTGGCACGTCAGTGGCGGGTATGACAGGGGCTGATGCAACGAGGGACTGCGGTGGTTGGGCGGTGAGCAGCTGGAGTGCTTGGTCCAGTCGTTGTTGCAGCTGCTGGAGCTGTTGCTGCTGACCAAGCTGGATCAGGGCTGCAATGTCGGCAGACATGCGACTGACATCATCTTCGACGTGCTGCAGCCAGTCTAGGGCAGAGGGTTCGGGCGCTGACTCCATGTTGAGGTCAGATTGTTCTGTCATGGAACAGACAGGAGAGGAGATCAAATGCGCTCAAACCACAGTTTATTAATAATAGGGGAAAGGGGAGTTGGGAGAATGTGTGTGGGGGAAATCCAGAGGCAGGGATGGCTGGTGGTGACATCTGAGGTCTCCCATCCAAGTACAGACCAGGCCCGACCCTGCTTAGCTTCTGAGACCTGACAGGATCTGGCGTTGTCAGAAAGCTGTGGCTGCAGGCTAGCAGCTGAGCGAGCTGGAGAACAGGCGAAGGTACAAGAGGGGCAGGCAAGAGGCAGAGTCAACAGGACAGAAGGCAGATCAGGTTACCGGGGCTGGAGAGCAGACAGAGTCAAATGGAACAGCACAATATCAGGAGTCAGAGTAGTAGGAACACAGAGCAGGTTATCAGGCTGAGAGTTGCAGACGATCTGACTAGTGGTGTGTCGTTCACGAACGAACCATTCTTTTTGAACGAGTCTTCGAAGTGAATGACTAGAACTAGTTCGCGCTGCCTCTCGTTCTCGGTCGTTCGCGAATCAGCAGTCTCTGCTCGCTGGCAGCAGGGCGGTCGCTGAATCTCGGTCGTTGGCGAATCAGCAGGATCTGTTCAGTAGCAGAAGGGCGTCCAACTTGCATTTTGATCTGTGCAGAGCAGCGCCACTTTACTTCTTTAAGGGCTATCTGAGCCCCATTATCAGAGCGTTGACACATGCCAGGTCTTTAGTTTACAATTTAGAGCTCTCACTCAGCAATACATTTCAGTTCACAGCGAACGAGCTCAGCACTTCGCGAACGAACGAACAGCCAGCAGCCAGCCTGCCTGCTGCCATACTGGGCTGGGTGCATAGCAATGGTTTCCATGACTGTGATAAACAATGAAGAACGTGGCTCTGGAGATCGCGGCATACTGTGTTCGTTTTTTTAATGTTAATGCAATTTGTAATAAAGTGGTTTGTTCTTTGTAATGAGCGTTGCTGTTGAATATGAGCAAAATGGGTGTTACTTAATGGGTTTGAACAACTGCATGAAACAGTCTGCAATCTTGCTCGAACAGCTGGAAAAGGTCTCGCTAGACGTGACGTCAATCGAATGTTCGTGCATAACAACCGTTTCCATGTCCATGACCAGGCCAAACAATGAATGATCATGAATGCAGCAGAGAGACATCGCAGGCTACTGTTCACTGAATACGATGACTTGTAAAGTTGTTTATTCTCTGAAATGAGTGTTGCTGTTAAATAAGCATTTTTTTTTTTGCTTAATGGGTTTGAGAGAACAACTGCATAGCCGGCAGACCATGGCTCTACTAAAATAAATATAATAAATATAAAAACAGCTTTATTCTCATCTACATTTAATTAACTTTCAGAGCTTTGTTTATGTAGTCTTTTTCAGATAATGCTAGGATAATGTTTTTCTTCCATCTTTTTCTCAAGCACATTGTAATGTATGAAAATCTATTGTGGATGGCACCTCTGCCTCCTCTCGTTCACTCAAGATGAACTAAACTTCGGACGACAGCCATTGTTGTGCCGCTTTGGTGTGACGTCATCAAAATGAACGAGTGAACGAACGAATTTCTTTGCTGAACTGACCGACATGAATGAACTGGCGGAAATAAATCGCCATGTCCCACCAATAGATCTGACACTGAGGCTAGGGAGAACTGCAGCTTAAATACACCCAGGGGGAAGCAGGTGATCGGCAACAGCCAATGACAGTCACTGAAAGTTAATAAGAGGAAGTGAGTGCGGGCGTGGCCGGTAATGCTGAGTGGAGATGTTACCTGAAGAGAGAAGCGCACAGGTAGGACCATGACAATATCAATCAGTATGTAAATGGATCTGTTATTTGCTCTCCTATGTATCTAGTTGCTTGTCGGTAGGAAATTTTAACGTATCAGTATAAATCTAAGCGTATCGGATTTTAACTAAAGCAACCAAGCGTATCAGGCCCGATACGCTAAAACACTTTGGGGAAACCCATGCTATTGTTATGGAGTGATTTCTGGCATAAGAATTTCCTTCAGGATTAATAAAAAGTTTTATCTTATAAAGAATTACAAAAATTGTCTCATAAGACCAATAACAGACTTCCAAGCATCAATAATTCTACACTTTGCTCCATGTAATCTTGCACATGACCTCTCATGAGCCACAACACCGATCATAATAGGATCCCATATATTAAATAAAGGTAATGTAGGTGTAAACCATAACTGCAGCATACTTTTTTGGCTGCTATAAGAGCTGGGTCATTCCATGTCAGATCACCCAATGAGTTAAACCCTACCTCCTCCAAATTCAATGAAAATTGGTTTATAGGTAAATCCTAGCCAGAAAAGCCAAATTTTCAAATTTTATCAAAATCCAACCAACGGTTTTTGAGATATCGCCATTTCTTTTTTTCACTTTTTCGCGAAAAAGGGCGTGGCCGCCAAATTTCAAAGTGCTGTATCTCGGCAACCAGTGGTCCGATTTTCAAAAATAAATTTGTGAAGGGGAGATCATAATGAATCTAAATATATAATTAGTTTTATCTTTTATGTGATATATCTCATCATGACCTTTTGACCTATATTTTGACCTTGAAATTGACAATTTGGGACAAATGACCCCGCGACGACTTTTCCTGAGAATTGTAGCCCAACATGTTGCCTACAACATATGAAGAAACTGGAGAGGTAATATTTTTCATTTTGAAGCAGCATCAGTTTGAAATGTGCATTACCACAGCTAAAAGTCTAGAAGAACTGTGAAGAATTAGCTGATGTGGATGAAATAACATACAAACAGTGGGTTAGTGTTGACAGAACTAAACTTGTAACAGTCACCGAATCAAAGGTGGAATTCATTGAAAATCTAATGGAACAACTAGTAAAACTGACTCGCCATAGCTACACAGCTAAAGCTCAAAGCAACTATATGAACAAAGTGAAGACAGATTTGAAAATGAATGATGTTCTTGTACAAGGGGACTTTGCAGAAAATTACTCCTTTGTTGTACAGGATGAGATTCAGAGTTTTCACTGGGAGAATGGCCAGGCAACACTTCATCCCTTCGTCGCCTATTATAGAAAACAAGACGGCAAGCTTGCTCACAAAAGCTACTGTGTGATCAGTGACTGCAAGGACCACACCACATCCACTGTTCACACATTTTTGAAGGAAGTACTGAAGGCCGTTCAAGATGAAGTTCCAACTGCAAAAAGGGTCCACTACTTCACAGATGGTTGTGGTGGTCAATATAAGAATAAATCTAACTTCATCAACTTGTGCTACCATAAAGATGATTTCTCCCTTGACGCAGAATGGAACTTCTTTGCCACATCACATGGCAAAAGTGCTTGTGATGGCATTGGGGGCACCGTAAAACGATTGGTCACAAAGGCCAGTCTGCAGTGTGTTACTGAAGGTCATATTCTGGATTCTAAAGCAATGTTTGAATACTGTGTCAAGAATATCCCTGGAATCTCCTTCTTTCATGTCACACAAGATGAAGTCGCCGCCAACGAAGAAAACCTCAAACCTCGATTCCAGTTAGCAAGGACTATCAAAGGCACTCTGCAGTATCATCGTTTTGTACCTGTCTCCCTCACTCAGATTAAAGCCTTTAAACTAGCAGGACAGTCCTCCAGATTTGGTACAAATCCAAGACGCCAACAATGAAACATGTACACCCAGGGTCATGCAAATTCCCTTGGAAATAAAACAGCAGAATTTCGTCTGCTGTATGTACGATGAACATCCGTGGATCGGACTAGTTGACGAAATTTCTGAGGAATTCGGTGACTACCACATCAAATTTATGCATCCATCTGGACCTGCTAAAACCTTCCATTGGCCATCAAGGGATGACCAATGTTGGATTCCGGAGTCGGATATTCTATGTGTGATAACTGCTCCGTACCTAACCTCCTCCTCTACTAGAAACTATTGCCTCTCTTCAGATGACCTTTTCAGGATTTCAAGTGTATGCAACAAATGGATTCTTGACGCTGAATAGATGTGTTATTACATAAGACTAAAAGACACTGGATTTTCCATATTAAGACTGATAATTGGCATACATCTTCTCTTGACTTTGTGAATATGTGATGTACATGGATAATACATGCTTTATGTACACAGAATACAGGGATGATCATTTTAGTGGCAAGTATGTCTCATTCTAATTGATATTGCTTCAAAATGAAAAATATTACCTCTCCAATTTCTTTATATGTTGTAGGCAACATGTTGGGCTACAATTTTCAGGGAAAGTCGTCACGGGGTCATTTGTCCCAAATTGTCAATTTCAAGGTCAAAATATAGGTCAAAAGGTCATGATGAGATATATCACTTAAAAGATAAAAGTAATGATGTACTTAGATTCCTTATGATCTCCCCTTCACAAATGTACTTTATTTTTGAAAATCGGACCACTGGTTGCTGAGATACAGCACTTTGAAATTTGGCGGCCACGCCCTTTTTCGCGAAAAAGTGAAAAAAAGAAATGGCAATATCTCAAAAACCGTTGGTCCGATTTTGCTAAAATTTGAAGATTTGGCTTTTCTGGCTAGGATTTAGCTATAAACCAATTTTCATTGAATTTGGAGGAGGTGGGGTTTAAAATGTCATTTTTTTGGGGTGATTTGACATGGAATGACCCAGCTGCAAGGAGTAGTTTGCACTGGGAGACAGAGAGCTGCAGAAAAGAATCACCATTAAGGAGAAAAAGTAAAGGTGAAGCCGCAGAGTCAGTGTCCAGAACAGGTAATAACACTGAGGCTGCAGTACATCAAAATTTTGAGATAGTGGGGCACTCCTAAAACGGAGTATTGCGGCAGCAGCTCCAGTGTTGTGTATATAGATGACAATTAGGATTACTGGTACGTTTCTTAGAAACTGCTTTAAGGGAGTTGCATAAACCTCGTGAATAACTTTGGCAGCCTACCAGCAGCACGCACCCTCAAATAAAGCAAGCGCTCCTTGCCATGCCGCTCCAGTGGTGCTGAACGGACAGCTCCCACCACAAACTCACCACGCTCTGCCGTGGCATTTCAGCACTATCAGTGTTATGGACCAACAGTGCCCATGTGGCCAGAGAGCGGACCCTGCTGACTTCGCTTGGCTACAGCGTGCTAATGAACTACCCTTCATGAGGCGCCAAGGAAGTACAAAAAGGCGATGCTGCAGTTCACAAGCAAGCAAGTTCATTCTCATAATATAGACTGTTCTAAGGCCTGAATCCTGTGCTTCCAGACAGTGGGAAGGAGAGTCTTCTCCACATTGTTGCCAGTGGCTCCCTCGGACACCCCAGAGATGTGCCAGCAAGCAAGAGCCAGCTAACCAGCCTGCACTTCACCTAGAGCCCTGTCCCAGCACCCAGAGCGCACACGTACGTACACACGCACACACAATCTCACTTCTGAAAAAGAAAAGAAATAAAGAGGACTTTTTAACTGTACCTAACCACGACCTCCCAAGCCTGTTTTCCAGCACAACCCTGTGAGAGCTTTCATTGGTGGAGAATACAGGGGCTGGATATGGAGGCAGCCAGGGGGTCCCCTGACCCGATCCCCATCATCCAGTATCTCTTCGACACCAGGCTCCAGCAGAGCCAGCTGTCCCAGGAGATGGCAAGGGGCCTCCATGCTGCCACCCAGGAAATGCTGACCTTTCAACAGCTGAACCCCAAATGGCCAGCACCTTCTGAGCAAATTCTCCTTCTGTGACCCTCTCAAAGGTCCTCAGGAATGCCTGGACGTCGTTGTCTGCATTCAGCCTAGTGAGGAGGCATTGACCATCTCTGGCTGGGTCAAGGAGGGGGACTGCAGCTGGGGGGCAGTGTGTGCTTCATGCTCTGGCACTCCTGAGTGACAGTATCGAGGCCAAGGGCTAGCTCCTGAAACAGCTGCCCTTGCTGCACGCCGACATCCAGGAGATGCCTCACCACTGGGTCCATGGCCAGGGTGCCTGAGTCTGTATCGCCTACCCAGTATGCTCTGGCCACATTCCCAATGCTGCATGGCAATATAGCTTACAGCAGGTTATGGTCGCTGAACTGCTGGCTGTCCAGGTGGTACTCTGAAAACAAGATAGGCTTTAGATAATTGGAGTAGTTTTGAGGACAAGGCTGGCCTGTTAGGGTGGGATGGTATCCATCCCACTTGGGAAGGTGCTGCTCTTGTTTCTTGCAGCATAGCTCATAGCCTCAGAACAGGCCTAGTTAACTTGTGATAATCCAGAGACAAGGCCAGGGAGTAGACACACAAGCTAAACCAACTGTCTGCTAGCTGCACAGAGTCGTCACTCAGGTTCCACTATTCTGAGACTGTGCGTGTCCCGAGCTATACAAAAAAGTAGAAATAGTTTGCTCTTGGAATCTAATTAATATAAAATTAGATCATACTGACTGTACAGTCACTGTCAGCACCTTAGGTAGGACTATTAAATATTAGATCTCATGTCTAAAGCACCAGTTCTTAATGAACTTATTACTGATCAGGAGTTTAATGTACTGTGTTTAACAGAAACATGGATTAAACCAAATGAGTACGTAGCATTAGATGAAGCTAGTCCTCCTGGATACAATTATATACACCAGGCTCATCTAACTGGCAGAGGAGGCGTCGTTGCAGTTATTTATAATGATTATAACATAACACAAAAACCTGGACATAAATTCAATACATTTGAAGGTCTTCATGCAAACATATGTAGCAACAAAAAAATAAGTTCACCCAGTCAATTCCATTACTTATTATTTACAGGCCCCCAAGGCCATATTCTGAATTTACAGATTTCATCTTAGACCTGGTCATTTCCTTAGACAAAGCCTTAGTTGTTGGAGACTTTAATATTCACTTCAATAACCCAGAAGACCCTCTGAAAACAGTGTGTGTGTACATTTTAGATTCAGTAGGGGTTAATCAGAACATCATAGGACCTACTCATAATGGTGGTCACACTCTTGATCTACGGTAAAACTAACATTCGGGTTAAATATAGAAAATATAGTTGCACACTTCCACAGTCTGAAGCTACCACAAATCATTATCTCATCTTATTCAAAATATGCCTCAGCAATATATGCACCTTTCCACATTACTGTGTCAAACGTACATTTCACGTCAACTACTTCACAAAAGTTTTATAAATAGTACACTAGAATTATCAACTTAGATTGGATCACCATCAGACCCCACAGAACTTGATCAGGCAACTGAATGCTTAGAGTGAACGTTTCGCTATGCTTTAGATACTGCAGCACCACTTGAAAGAAAAAAAAAATAGCACCCTGGTATAACAATTACACACCCTAAAACAGACCACTTGAAAATTAGAATGTAAAAGGCATCCAACAAAAGTGGTTGTATTCCAATTAGCATGGACGGACAGCCTTCTGAAGTACAGAAAAGCTCCTAGTACTGCTAAATCAACTGTAGCGGTTCGTGTGGAAGGGTGGAGCACAGAAGACGGCAGGACAGAGATCAGGGTCAAAATAGGGCTTTACTGCCACACTTTTCAGGGTCACAATTTTTCCCACTCAACAAACACACACACGACTGGCGTCTTGATCGGGGCTGAGCTCTCTGCTCTCTGCTCTCCCTCTTTAAATAGGGCGTGGTCACTGGGAAGACACACACAAACAGGTTAATTGACATCAGGTGTAGTGATTCTGCCACTTACCTTCCCTGACTCCGCCCTCCTGTCACAGACCGGCGCTTGGCCACGCCCCCGCTGCCACATACCCCCACCGCCCGACTCAGGCCGGGCGGCCGTCCGGCCTGCAGCCGACTCCCCCCCACCCCTTGACGGGAGAGGAAGTCCGCCACAACTATCTGCGCCCCCGGCCTGTGGACCACCTTGAAATTAAAGGGTTGGAGTGCCAGATACCAACGGGTGATCCGCGCATTGGCATCCTTCATGCGGTGGAGCCACTGGAGGGGCGCGTGGTCCGAACAGAGGGTGAAAGGGCACCCCAGCAGGTAGTACCGGAGGGCGAGGACCGCCCACTTGATGACCAGACACTCTCTATGGTGCTGTAGTGCCCCTCATGCACCGACAGCTTCCTGCTGATATACAGGATGGGGCGGTCCTCCCCCTCCACCTCCTGGGACAAAACCGCCCCCAGCCCTCTGTCCGACGCATCGGTCTTCAACATAAAGGGGAGAGAAAAGTCAGGGGAGTGTAAAAGTGGCCCCCCACACAGTGCAGCCTTTACCTCAGAAAAAGCCCGCTGGAGGATCTGGTGCCCCCTTTTTAGTGAGATCAGTCAGCGGGCTGGTGACGTCCGAATAATTAGGTATAAACCTACGATAATAGCCAGCCAGCCCCAGGAACTGTCTCACCCCCTTTTTTGTCTTGGGCCTCGGGCAGGCCGCAATTGCTGCGGTCTTGTTAATTTGGGGATGCACCTGCCCGTTGCCCAAGTGGAAGCCCAGATACCGTACTTCCACCAGCCCAATCGCACACTTCTTCGGGTTGGCTGTGAGACCCACTCGCCTCAGCGACCTAAGGATGGCCCTTAGATGTTTGAGGTGCCTCGGCCAGTCATTGCTATAGACGATGATGTCGTCGAGATAAGCGGCCGCATAGGTGGCATGGGGGCGGAGGACCCTGTCCATCAGCCGCTGAAACGTAGCGGGCGCCCCAAACAGCCCAAACGGAAGTGTAACGAATTGGTGTAAACCAAACGGTGTGGAAAAGGCCGTTTTTTCTCGGGATAGTGGAGTCAAGGGGATCTGCCAATATCCCTTCGTCAAATCCAGTGTCGAATAAAAGCGAGCAGTGCCTAGTCGATCAAGCAACTCATCAATACGAGGCATTGAGTACGCATCAAATTTAGACACCGCGTTGACTTTTCTATAGTCCACACAGAACCGGACCGACCCGTCGGCCTTGGGTACCAAGACCACCGGGCTGCTCCAGTCACTGTGGGACTCCTCGACGATGCCCATTTCGAGCATAGTCTCAAGTTCTTCCCGAACCACCTTTTTTTTTGTGTTCGGGTAGCCTGTAAGGGCGGCTACGCACTACCACCCCCGGGGGCGTCTCTATGTGGTGCTCTATGAGGTTAGTGCGACCGGGCAGGGGCGAGAACACATCCGAAAACTCGGTCTGCAACTGGGCGACCTCCGTGAGTTGGGTCGGGGAGAGGTGGTCTCCACAGGGGACCGGAGAAGTGCGTGACGCCAATGCCCCTTTTTGAATCTCCGGCCCCAGCTCCGCCTTCTCCGGAACCGCTGACACCAACACTACGGGGACCTCCTCATTCCAGAGTTTAAGCAGATAGAGGTGGTAAATCTGTAGCGCCCCACCCCTGTCCGTTCGCCTCACCTCGTAGTCGACGTCCCCGACTCGCCGTGTGACCTCAAAGGGTCCTTGCCACTTGGCGATTAATTTGGAGCTCGACGTGGGCAACAGTACGAGTACCTTATCTCCCGGTGTGAACTCCCTAAGGCGCGTACCCTTGTTGTACAGGTGGGCTTGCCGTTCCTGGGCCTGCCGCAAATTCTCCTGGGTTAGGTGGGTGAGCGTGTGGAGTTTTGCGCGCAGGTCCATAACGTATTGAATTTCATTCTTACTTTGTGAAGGTCCCTCCTCCCAATTTTCCCGCAGCACGTCTAGAATGCCACGCAGCTTACGCCCATATAATAATTCGAACAGGGAGAACCCTGTGGAGGCTTGGGGAACCTCTCGCACTGAAAACAACAAGGGCTTGAGCCACTTATCCCAATTATGTACATCCTCACTTACAAATTTCTTAATGATATTCTTGAGGGTGCGGTTGAACCGTTCCACTAAACCGTCCGTTTGTGGGTGATACACACTGGTGCGGATCGGCTTAATCCCCAATAACCCATACAGTTCGCGCAGTGTCCGTGACATAAACGTGGTGCCTTGATCAGTCAGAATCTCTTTCGGGATTCCAACTCGGGAGATGACGTGGAACAGCACCTCCGCAATACTGCGTGCTGAGATATTGCAGAGAGGCACTGCTTCCGGATATCGCGTTGCATAGTCCACCAGAACTAATATAAAGCAGTACCCTCGTGCTGACCGATCTAATGGCCCGACGAGATCCATCCCAACTCTTTCAAACGGGGTCTCGATTAAAGGTAGAGGGCGCAAAGGCGCTTTCAGAATGGCTGCTGGATTTACTAATTGGCATTCGCGGCACGCCGTACACCACCTACGAACGTCGCCGCGAATCCCCGGCCAATAGAATCGGGCCATTATTCGGGCTAGTGTTTTATCCTGCCCTAAGTGTTCAGCCATGGGATTAAAGTGAGCCGCCTGGAATACCAATTCCCGGCGGCTCTTTGGAATTAAAAGTTGTGTGACTCGCTCTTTTGTCTGAGTGTCCTGCGTCACTAGGTATAATCTATCCTTCATAATCGCGAAGTAGGGGAAGGACGGGGTGGCATTCGGCTGGAGCGTTTGACCATCGATTACTCTCACTTGGTCAAACGCATGTCGCAGGGTCTCGTCTTGCAACTGCTCTAATGGGAAATCCGCGAGGGATTCCCCAATAGAGAGAGGAGGAGCCGGTGGCTCCTCACTCTGACGCGGGGATGACGTAGACGGCTCTGTGACAGCTGCTCCCGCCAAAGCGACGCCGGGACCTCCCCCTACTAAGCGTGTCATTAAACCCCGAAATCCCGGCCAATCAGTCCCCAAAATTAAAGAGTGGGTAAGGCGAGGATTAACCGCCGCCTTCACTATAAATTTTTCCCCTCGGAAAAAAATGTGGACTGACACCAAAGGGTAGCTGTGAACGTCCCCGTGCACACACAACACCTTTACCCCCTGTGCTCCCCCCAATGCCTCATTTTGCACCAGGCTTTGGTGAATTGAGGTCTGATTACAACCAGAATCCACCAAAGCCTGATACGTATCCCCTTGGATACTCACCGGTATGCGATACACTCCGGCCCGATCGAGGGTGGCTTCTGGCGCGTCGGGGATCCGAACCACCACGCCCACCTCCATTGCCGTGCACTGCTGTTGGAGGTGGCCCGGTTCCCCGCAGCGCCAGCAAACCGGCCCGGGCTTCCTCTCTGCACCGGTGTTCTGGGGCTCACTCACCTGAGGGGGGGGAGAGACAGACACAGAAGGGAGAAACGGGAGGGCACCGTGGGTGCGGCGGGCCGGCTGGGGTGGTGCCGGCCCCCGCCTCCGCGGTGGGGGAATGGGGCGAGGACGGGACACAGGAGGAGGGAGAGAGAGAGAAGAGGAGAGAAGAGAAGAGGCGGTCTGCTGTCCTGCTGCCGGAACAGCCTCCAAATGGTCCTCCGCCAGCTCGATGGCCTGATCCAGCGACACCGGGCGGTGGCACTGGACCCACTCCGAGGTTCCTGTCGGCAAGCGCACGATGAACTACTCCAGCACCACCTGATCGATGATCCCCTCGGCGTCGCGGTTGTTGGCTCTCAGCCACCGCCAGCAGGCATCCCGGAGTTGCTGGCCAAACGCGAATGGCTGGCGGACTTCCTCCAAGTGCAGAGCGCGGAAGCGCTGGCGCTGCTGTTCGGGTGCGCGCCCCACACGCTGGAGGATGGCCCGGCGAAGGTCCGCGTAGGCCAGCCAGCAATCGGCGGGGAGCTGTAGCGTGGCCAACTGTGCCTCTCCTGTTAGCAGGGGGAGAAGGCGCGCTGAGCGCTGGTCCATTGGCCACCCCGAGGTCTCCGTGACTTGCTCAAAGAGCGTGATGAAAGCCTCGGGTCATCCTACGGGCCCATCTTTGTCGGGGGAGGGAGGACGGGCCCACGGTGGAAGCGTCGGTTGTCCCCGCCGACGCGAGGAGGTGCCGGAACGCCTGTCGGTCCTCTTGCTGGGCCAACACCAGGGCCTCGAAGCGCTGCTCCTGCTCCTTACAGAGCATGACTAGCACCTGGTGCTGACTTTGCTGGGCTGTGGCGAGGGCGTGGACCAGGTCGGCGAATGGGGAAGATTCCATGGGGCGGTTCGGCATGGGTGCTCCACTCCTGGGTTTCGGCACCACTGTAGCAGTTCGTGTGGAAGGGTGGAGCACAGAAGACGGCAGGACAGAGATCAGGGTCAAAACAGGGCTTTATTGCCACACTTTTCAGGGTCACAATTTTTCCCACTCAACACACACACACACACACACACACACGACTGGCGTCTTGTTCGGGGCTGAGCTCTCTGCTCTCCCTCTTTAAATAGGACGTGGTCACTGGGAAGACACACAAACAGGTTAATTGACGTCAGGTGTAATGATTCTGCCACTTACCTTCCCTGACTCCGCCCTCCTGTCACAGACCGGCGCTTGACCACGCCCCCGCTGCCACATCAATGTATCTCTCAGCCCTAATAGAAGATTAAAAATAAGTAACCCGAGATTCTTCTTTAATACTACAGCAAAATTAATTCGGAAAAAAAAAAAGACTACCCTACAGTAGATGCATGCTCGCCTGCAATATGTAATAGCAACGACTTCATCAATTCCTTCAATGACAAAATTAATTAAATAAATTAATTAATTACTATTCAGACTACTAATTTAAGGCCAGAAAATGTACAGTGTCTTGCAAAAGTATTATCCCCCTTGGTGTTTGCCCTGCTTTGTTGTATTACAAACTGCAATTAAAATGGCTTTTTTGGGAGGTTAGCACCATTTGATTTACACAACATACCTACCACTTTAAAAGGTGCAATTTTTTTTTTTTTTTTTTTGGGGGGGGGGGTATTATTGTGACCCAAACAATAATTAAGATGAAAAAAAAAAAACCCCACAAATCTAGAGGTATTCACCCTCTTTCATATGAAACCCCTAAATAAGAGCTGGTCCAACCAATTTACTTCACGAGTCACATAATTAGTTGATTAAGATCCACCTGTACAAATCAAACCTATGCAGGGGTGGGAGTGGGGGGGGGGGGACCAAAAAAAAAAAAAAGACTGAAACTTTGTGTCTTCATCCATGGGGGAGAGTGCAAGATGGGGTTAAATTCCCTCCTGCTGGGGGGCTCCCCCAGAAAATTTTGCATTTCTAAGTGCTCTCTGGTGCATTCAAGTGCTATCTCAGCTAGGGCTGTGCGATATGGGAAAAAATGAATATCCCGATACATTTTCTCCATTTCACGATATATATCGTATATCTCGATATATTTAAATCTCCTCTAAAGGACCCCATGAAATCTAACTTTTACTCTTTCCTGTTTTCACTACAATCCCTGCAGATTAAATAACATTCTTGGTTAACTTTACAGGTGGTTTTCAACAACACATTTTAAATTTTCATGTTAGTGATTAATCACAATTTAATTGAAATAAGACTATTTTTATTCAACAAAGATGTGGCACAAACTGCAAAAACAATCTTGAAAATTGCAACAAAGGGGCAATACAATACAGAGCTGCTCAGAGCTCAAACCAGTAAAGTGCAAGCTCAACACTGAGAAAGACATTTAGCCTAAATAAGAAAAGTGCTCATTCATTAAATTATTTTAAAAAATAGATCTCCAAGCTATTAACCTGACTACTGAGAACCACTGGAACATTCACAATAGAGAGAGAGATTGAGGGAGAGAAGAGAGAGATCTGCAAAACATAATTTTTCTCTTTGCACACTTTTGAACTGAATGTTTTCTGGCTCTGCCTCTTAGACGTGTATAATTCCGGTATTGCCTTCTCTGTAAAATGTCTGCGACCAGGCAACTCATATTTGGGATCGAGTGTGTTTAGTAATTTTTGGAAGCCTGGTTTTTCCACTATACTAATCGGGATCATGTCTTTGGCAATGAAGTTAGTGATTGCATCCGTTATAGCTCTCCATCTCTGACTCGTTTTCTCATATGGGGTGGCTTTGGAGAACGAGGCCACTATGGTCGTTTGTTTAGCTTGTGGGGGGTTTTAGCTCGTGGGAAAGTAGTTCGGAGTTTAAGAGACTCTTCATACTGTACCGGGTGAGTTTCAGGTGATGGAACATATTTGTAGTGCTGCTGCCTTTCGTGATGACAGTTTTTTTTTTTGCACACTTTACAAACTGGCATTTGCTGTTCCACGTCCTCCTCGTGATATCCAAAAAATGCCAGTTGACTGACCCCTTACTAGTTCTTTTAGGAAGTAATTTGTCGCTGAAATTGCCAGAGCTTACACGGTAGCCTATGCAACACCAGCGATTGCACGAACTGAGTCAGCGCTGTAAACTGGAACCAGGAAATCTTCCCGCCGGCAGTGTTGCCAGATACTGCTAACGTTTTCCAGCTCAAAATACGTTCAAAACCCGCCAAAATGCACTTAAAACCGCCCAATCTGGCAACACAACCGAAACTAGAAAATCTTCCCGGAAGTTCCTTTCAGCACCGAGATGTCGCCCGGGATTGGTTGGCGAGTGCGTGACGTTATTGTTTTCTTTACCTTTAGGCAGCCTCTCACGTTACTGCCTGAGGGACAGGGAGAAAACCACCGGAAAAGGTTTTAAACAAACACGAAACAAACGCAAGTCGGAAGATGACCATAAAATACTCGATAGTTACGATATAATAATTTTATGTATCGCACACAGAATTTTCACGATATAGCGAGTATATTCGATATATCGCACAGCCCTAATCTCAGCCAAAATTTTACTGCTTGGAAGGCATCACAATTTGGCTGAAATAGCACTAAAATGCACCAGAGACCATTATAAAACCTCACTACAGGACTTAAGAGTGGAAAGAAACACACACTGTGTTTACCAATACTCAATATTGGTATTTCTGAGCAATTTTAATAATTAACTAGACTGCATTTCCGCAGAGAAAACGCAAAGTGTGCTTGCTGAGCTGTAGCAGAACAGCTATCATGCCAACATGCTAACAACTAACATGCTAACAGTTAACATACTAACATGCTAACAGTTAGCATATTAACAGTTAGCATACTAACATGCTAAAAGCTAGCATGTTAACATGTTAATGCTAACATGCTGATAACATGCTAACAGCTAGCATTCTAACATGCTAATGATTAACATGCTATTTGTGAAAATTCTAACACTAAGGCTACATCCACACGACAACGGCAACGAGATGTTATTTAAAAATATATCGCGTCCAAATGGGCAACAATCAGTAAAATATCGGGTCCATATGGCAACGCAACGCTTGCTGAAAACGATGCAATACACATGCCACACCTCTAGGGGCGCTGTAAGACGGTCCCTTCGGAGACACCAGAACAACCCATACGAAAAAGAACAGTAAAGAACTTCTAAGAGTTTACCACTGTCTTAGTAGTAAATCCTTATAAGGATTTATAAATAAATATGCCATGTATGATTTACTCCTGAAAGTGGCCCATTTTGCATTTTCCTCATACAAATTTTTTATGAAAATTTAGTATGTATGAAGTGAACATTGTGCATGGTTTTTACAGATAATGTGTATGATGAATTACACCGTCTTTGTATGCCTCACGTAATGTTTGTAGTTTTAAATTATATTTTACAGTTTAAAATGTATATGCCTTTTATATGTAAATCCAACACAAACGTCGATTTACATATAAAAGGCATATACATTTTAAACTGTAAAATATAATTTAAAACTACAAACATTACGTGAAGCATACAAAGACGGTGTAATTCATCATACACATTATCTGTAAAAACCATGCACAATGTTCACTTCATACATACTAGATTTTCATAAAAAAATTTGTATGAGGAAAATGCAAAATGGGCCACTTTCAGGAGTAAATCATACATGGCATATATATTTATTTATAAATCCTTATAAGGATTTATCCTTATATTTATAAGGATTTACTACTAAGACAGTGGTAAACTCTTATAAGTTCTTTACTGTTCTTTTTCGTATGGGAATAGAAGAAGTAAGGACGCATGCGCATAAACTATTATGCGCGAGACTTCATATTAGCCACAAAGTCAGGAAAATCTGTTCGGAAAATTACATTATAATGACCAAATACAATGAAAAGTATTTTTCCAGTCTCACCTGTAAGGTAATCCCATGTGATCTCGTTTGGACGGTAAACCTGTTGGTACAGTTAAACGCAGCTAATCTTTATTCTTCGCTTTGACCTTTCCAATATGGCGGCGAGGATGACGTACGCGGAAGGCGGCGTCTTTAATGGTCCGGAATAAATTGAATACTACACGTTGATGGATTAATTTGTTGTTTCTCACCTGTGAAAGGTAATCCCATGTGATCTCGTTTGGACGGTAAACCTGTTGGTATAGTTAAACGCAGCTAATCTTTATTCTCCACTTTGACCTTTCCAATATGGCGGCGAGGATGATGTACGCGGAAGGCGGCGTCTTTAATGGTCCGGAATAAATTGAATGATATACACGTTGATGGATTAATTTGCTTTTTTGAGGAATGTATTCTAGGACTTAAACCATCATCTGAAGAGGTGAGATCGCTCTTTTTTCCCCCTAGTTTTGCTGGTGGGATTGACTCTGCCCTAAGGGCTATTCTCTCTCTCTCTCTCTCTCTCTCTCTCTCACTTTGCACCATTACACAATAAATATTCACAGTGAAAATATTTTGTAAGCACGTTTCATGAACCAAGTTATAGGATTTGTTGACAACTCGCATCGCATCGCAATGAGATCATTGGCACTACTGGTGTTAAGAATCAGACCATTTCATAAATGAATATTTTGCTGTAGAGCTGCAGTGTTTGTACAATTGCATGTTTTTGCTTCACTATTACTGTCACTATTCTGCTTCTTACATTACTACTGTGAACTAACACTGAACATAATAATAATAATAATAATAATAATAATAATAATAATAATAACATCCAAGCTCGTGTTTCACTCTCACTAGTGCTCTGTAAGGCTTTTTCCTGGTGATATTCGTTACACTTCTACCCGGCGTGAAGCACTCACAGTCATGTGGTTGTGACATCATCGTAAACAAATCCGTTTTACTCATCCAGACGACTTCACAACGGCAACGTTGCCAGATCTTTCCACTCTGGAACCCGTTCTCAAAAAGATTGTGTTTTGGGCACCCAAAACGCCGGTGCCGTGTGGACGCCAGGCCTAAACGATAAGCAATTGTATCGGAGTCACCTGAATCCGTTGCCGTGTGGACAGGGCCTAAGGCTAATATGCTGACAGCTGTCATGCTCACAGCTAACAGGCTAACATGCTAATGGCTAGTATGTTAACTTTTAGCATGCTAACATGCTGAGGGTGACATGCTAACAGCTAACATGCTAACAGTTAGCATGCTAACATGCTCAGGCAAACTCGCTAACAGCAACATGCGAACTCTGCATGCTAATCCTAACATGTTAACAGCTCTCATGATAACATGCTAATGGTGAACATGCCAACAACTCGCAAGCTAACAGCAGGCATGATATCGTAATGGGTAACATGCTAACAGCTAGCATGGTAACACATGAATGCTTATATGCTAATTGCTATCGTGTGCGCGCGCGCGTAAGTATTCCTAATAAAGTGGCCATTGAGTTGAAGTTGATTTACTGTCAAAGTATCAAATGAGCAGATCCTTGCGAAATGCATCATCACCTATGGGGGAAGGGAGGAATGACTCAGTCACTATGGGTGGTAAAAGAGAGCAACTGGACTTGCTTGAAGATTCTTGAAGACGTTTCACCTCTCATCCGAAAGGCTTCTTCAGTTCTGTCTGACTGGTAGGGAGTATCAGGTATTTATCCTCTCATGGATGAAAAGCTCATCTAAGGTGTCGTTGAGTCATCCTGTTGGTGTGGGTCACTGGGGGCTGGATGTGAATGGCCTCGAGAGTCGTTAGGGTGATCAATGGATTGCCCGTTAAGGTGATCAATGGAATGCTGATTCTCTCTGTCCTCCTGTGAGCCACTGAAAACAGCTGGGTTTTGGTGTGCATTCAGTTGTCTGGGAAGTGTGCCAAGGACTGCATTGTAGGTGGCTGATAAATTATGTCTTATGGCCCTTTTCCACTACCCTTTTTCAGCTCACTTCAGCTCGCTTCAGCTCACTTCAGCCCGACACGGCTCGCGTTTCGACTACCAAAAACCAGCACGACTCAGCTCGTTTCAGCCCTGCTTAGCCCCTAAAACTCGCACCGTTTTGGAATGGGGCTGAAGCGAGCCAAACCGTGCCGAGTGAGGCTGGGGGCGTGAGCAGACACTCCCCTGTGCACTGATTGGTGAGGAGGCGTGTCCTCACATGCCCACACACGCCCCGCGAGCGCGCTGGGATCTGTAAACACCGCAAACCCGGAAGAATAATAATTACGAATTACGAGAATTTCTGAAGCCTTATGCGCCTCGCCTCATCTATACGCTCTTGCCAGTATCTGTTGGCGTTGTCGGTGACAACAAGCCACAGCACCAAGACCAGCAACACTAACGACTCCATGTCCTCCATGTTTATTGTTTACTATTCAGGTCGTGAGACTACCGCTTAAAAGATCACTGAATCAGTGACATACAGAGCATCGTGGACGAGTTCGCGGAGCGCAAGGCTCGTCGTATGCCCTTCAAATAATGCGCGCAGTAGGCTATTGATGTTTTATTATGAGCCATGTACAGTATGTCGCCTAATGTTTTTTTGTTTCTGAGTTACATGTTCGTTTGAAGGACTTAATGTACAAAATAACATAGTTGCACCCCTTAGTGTTGAAATTGGTAAACACAGTGCATTCAGTGAGGTTTGCACCGCCCTCCTTTTATTTCTGACTCTTCCTGTCACCGTTGCAACCTCTGAGCGCTCATTCGTATGCCCTTCAAATAATGTGCGCAGTATAGGCTATTGATGTTTTATTATGAGCCATGTACAGTATCCTAATGTTTTTTGTTTCTGAGTTACATGTTCGTTTGAAGGACTTGATGTACTAAATAACATAGTTGCACCCGGTAGTGTTGAAATTGGTAAACACCGCAGTTGCGGACATTTTGTAGCCTAAAATGATGTTATGATAAGCTTTAATAAAGGGCCCGGTCATTTGCCCCGCCCCCGGCCCGGCTCTGACTTGTTCCGCCACTGTCACTGATGTCACTGTTTGCGCTGCTTAACGACATCACGTGACGTCCACCCACTTTCGCTAACTCCACCCAATGTGTCCACCCACTTCCAGCCAGCACGGTTCAGCGCGGTTGTAGTCGAAATGCAACTCCAACAGCCCCGCTCAGCTCGACTCAGCTCGACTCAGCACGGCACGGCTCAGCCGCGTTTGTAGTGGAAAAGTGGCATTAGACCCCCACCTCTGTTCAGTGATGGCCGTTCCAGGTTGACAAAAACGGCTTCTTTAACCCCTCGCTCATACCAACGATCCTCTCTGGCTAAAATGCGTACGTTGGAATCCTGAAATGAGTGTCCTTTGTTGTTAAGATGAAGGTAGACAGCAGAGTCCTGGCCTGAGGAACTGGCTCTCCTGTGTTGAGCCATACGCCTGTGAAGCGGTTGCTTGGTTTCACCAATATACAAGTCCGTGCATTGCTCACTGCACTGAATTGCATACACCACGTTGTCCTGTTTGTGTCTGGGTATTCTGTCCTTAGGGTGGACCAATTTCTGCTTCAGGGTGTTACTGGGTCTGAAACGTACCGGAATGTTGTGTTTGTAGAAGATCCTCCTGAGTTTCTCAGATAGACCAGAAATGTAGGGAATGACAATGTTCTTGCGCTTGTTCCTGTTATCCTCCTTGTCCGTTATGTTCCTTTTCCTGCTCTTGAAGAAAGACCAGTTGGGATACCAGCAGTTCTGAAGTGCTTTCCTGATGTGATTCTGCTCCTTCTCTTTTCCCTCTACCGTTGTAGGGATGTTCTGAGCCCTGTGTTGCAAGGTCCTAATGACCCCCAATTTGTGTTCCAGTGGGTGGTGAGAATCGAAGAGTAGGTACTGGTCCGTGTGTGTGGGTTTCCGGTAGACTTCGATGCTAAGGCTTCTGTCTTGTCTAATGTGTACATCACAATCCAAGAAGGCTAGATTATTCCCACTTACATCCTCCCGAGTGAAATTGATGTTGATATCCACTGCATTGATGTGTTTAGAGAAGGCTTCCACTTCATGGGCTTTGATTTTAACCCAGGTGTCATCCACGTATCTGAACCAGTGGCTGGGAGCAACTCCTGAAAAAGTGGTCAAAGCTTTATGTTCCACTTCCTCCATGTAAAGATTGGCCACAATAGGGGACACCGGTGAGCCCATGGCACATCCATGCTTCTGTCTGTAGAAACTTTCATTAAACTGGAAATAAGTGGTAGTCAGGCAGAGGTCAAGAAGGGTGCAAATCTGGTCCGTGGTGAGGTTCGTTCTATCCAGTAAGTAACAGGAACAAACACAAGAACATTGTCATTCCCTACATTTCTGGTCTATCTGAGAAACTCAGGAGGATCTTCTACAAACACAACATTCCGATATGTTTCAGACCCAGTAACACCCTGAAGCAGAAATTGGTCCACCCTAAGGACAGAATACCCAGAAACAAACAGGACAACGTGGTGTATGCAATTCAGTGCAGTGAGCAATGCACGGACTCGTATATTGGTGAAACCAAGCAACCGCTTCACAGGCGTATGGCTCAACACAGGAGAGCCAGTTCCTCAGGCCAGGACTCTGCTGTCTACCTTCATCTTAACAACAAAGGACACTCATTTCAGGATTCCAACGTACGCATTTTAGCCAGAGAGGATCATTGGTATGAGCGAGGGGTTAAAGAAGCCATTTTTGTCAACCTGGAACGTCCATCACTGAACAGAGGTGGGGGTCTAAGACATAATTTATCAGCCACCTACAATGCAGTCCTTGGCACACTTCCCAGACAACTGAATGCACACCAAAACCCAGCTGTTTTCAGTGGCTCACAGGAGGACAGAGAGAATCAGCATTCCATTGATCACCTTAACGGGCAATCCATTGATCACCCTAACGACTCTCGAGGCCATTCACATCCAGCCCCCAGTGACCCACACCAACAGGATGACTCAACGACACCTTAGATGAGCTTTTCATCCATGAGAGGATAAATACCTGATACTCCCTACCAGTCAGACAGAACTGAAGAAGCCTTTCGGATGAGAGGTGAAACATCTTCAAGAATCTTCAAGCAAGTCCAGTTGCTCTCTTTTACCACCCATAGTTACTATGACCTGGATGACTGAGAATATTCACAGAATGACTCAGTCAAGCTTCCACTGATTAGCGGCAAAATGGAGAAAAAAATGGACGGATGAAAGGCAAGACAAAAGACGAGTGCAGGTCAGAACCGACATCATGTGTTTGATGGGTGATTTGGCCTGAGGTGCCATATGAAGTTTGGTGGATGTGTGGTGAAGTGTTACTGAGCAAAACTCCATTCATTTGAATGGGGCCAAAAATCAATGGAAGCCTATGGAGGTAAAAAGAGATGCGTGAAAACCAAGGAAAAGACGAGTGCAGGTCTCAGATGAAGGGATGGATTGGTGCGGGGACTTAGCCTGAGGCATCAAGTGAAGTTTCTTGAAGTTTGGTCACTTGGTTAAAAAAAAAATATTGATGGAGAGTGAAAGTTTTTCTCCTGAAACACCATTCATTTTCAATGGAGCCAAAAATCAAATCAATGCAAGCCTATGGAGGAAAAAGGGATGAGCAAAAAGAAAGGAAAAATATTAGTGCGGGTCAGAACCGATTGCATGTACAGTGGTACTTGAAAGTTTGTGAACCCTTTAGAATTTTCTATATTTCTGCATAAATATGACCTAAAACATCATCAGATTTTCAAACAAGTCCAAAAAGTAAATAAAGAGAGCCCAGTTAAACAAATGAGACAAAAATATTATACTTGGTCATTTATTTATTGAGGAAAATGATCCAATATTGCATATCTGTGAGTGGCAAAAGTATGTGAACCTTTGCTTTCAGTATCTGGTGTGACCCCCTTGTGCAGCAATAACTGCAACTAAACGTTTCCGGTAACTGTTGATCAGTCCTGCACACTAGCTTGGAGGAATTTTAGCCCATTCCTCTGTACAGAACAGCTTCAACTCTGGGATGTTGGTAGGTTTCCTCACATGAACTGCTCACTTCAGGTCCTTCCACAATATTTTGATTGGATTAAGGTCAGGACGTTGACTTGGCCATTCCAAAACATTAACTTTTATTCTTCTTTAACCATTCTTTGGTAGAACGACTTGTGTGCTAAGGGTCGTTGTCTTGCTGCATGACCCACCTTCTCTTGAGATTCAGTTCATGGACAGATGTCCTGACATTTTCCTTTAGAATTCGCTGGTATAATTCAGAATTCATTGTTCCATCAATGATGGCAAGCCGTCCTGGCCCAGATGCAGCAAAACAGGCCCAAACCGTGATACTACCACCACCATGTTTCACAGATGGGATAAGGTTCTTATGCTGGAATGCAGTGTTTTCCTTTCTCCAAACATAACAGTTCTCATTTAAACCAAAAAGTTCTATTTTGGTCTCATCCGTCCACAAAACATTTTTCCAATAGCCTTCTGGCTTGTCCACGTGATCTTTAGCAAACTGCAGACAAGCAGCAATGTTCTTTTTGGAGAGTGGTGGCTTTCTCCTTGCAACCCTGCCATGCACACCATTGTTGTTCAGTGTTCTCCTGATGGTGGACTCATGAACATTAATACTAGCCAGTGTGAGAGAGGCCTTCAGTTGCTTAGAAGTTACCCTGGGGTCCTTTGTGACCTCACTGACTATTACACGCCTTGCTCTTGAAGTGATCTTTGTTGGTCGAGCACTCCTGAGGAGGGTAACAATGGTCTTGAATTTCCCCCATTTGTACACAATCTGTCTGACTGTGGATTGGTGAAGTCCAAACTCTTTAGAGATGGTTTTGCAACCTTTTCCAGCCTGATGAGCATCAACAACACTTTTTCTGAGGTCCTCAGAAATCTCCTTTGTTCGTGCCATGATACACTTCCACAAACGTGTTGTGAAGATCACACTTTGATAGATCCCTGTTCTTTAAATAAAACAGGGTGCCCACTCACACCGGATTGTCATCCCATTGATTGAAAACACCTGACTCTAATTTCACCTTCAAATTAACTGCTAATCCTAGAGGTTCACATACTTTTGCCACTCCCAGATATGTAATATTGGATCATTTTCCTCAATAAATAAATGACCAAGTATAATATTTTTGTCTCACTTGTTTAACTGGGTTCTCTTTATCTACTTTTAGGACTTGTGTGAAAATCTGATGATGTTTTAGGTCATATTTATGCAGAAATATAGAACATTCTAAAGGGTTCGCAAACTTTCAAGCGCCACTGTATGTGTCAGGGGAGTTGGCCTGAAGTATCACATGAGGTTTGGTGCATCTGAGACGGAGAGTGTCTGAGTAGGACGATTCAATTCATGAGCCCTATTCATTCTCTATGGGGAAAAAAAACAAAAGAAAAAAACGATAAAAACAAGAGAACGGGCGCGTTGATCCAAAAGCTGTATACAAGCACACACCACCACTTTGGGCCAGACGTCTCAGAGTTGGAACGGTGTCTCTATCTCGAACACCCTAGGAGGAGTAGTGGATCCAAAAAACATGTCGGAATAAGGCAGAATAAGTAAATTTAAGAAGAACAATATAGCTGCAAGCAGCAATGCGGGGCCAAGCAGCCACATGCTAAGAGATTGACATGTTGGAGAGATGGTCATAACTTGTGCTGACCTTGAAATTTTTAAATGACCTTCAATGGGGCATCCAACAGTGTGATCAGGCATTGGAATTTTGTTTCTAACCAAAACACATGAGATATGAGCCAAAACACATTTTTTACAAATTATAGCGCCCCCTATTGGTCAATTTGCACCAAATTTGGTGTGGACCCTTCTGGAGGGGTGTGGCTTTATGTCGTTAAGTTTGGTTGAGATATGTCAAAGGGCTGCCGAGATATGAGCTCACTTCCTGTTTGGCGTCTTCGCCACTAAATTTGATTGGCTGCTGTGCAGTGACAGTTTTATCAATCGCTCCAAAAAAATAGACCCTATATACACCATAGTCTGAAGATGGTCCATGTCAATTTTCATGAAAAACGGTCAAAAAAATGTCGGAGAAGTAGAATTTTATTCAAGTTTAACAAAATCCAAAATGGCGGAAAATCTACCCAGGCGCAAAATGACGTCATAGGGTGCATTGGAATCGGCTTGGCCCAAGGATTCCAGGGATACCAAGTTTTGTACGGTTCAAAAGTTATGAGCAAAAATGTATGTCAAACTTTGACCAGTTGGTGGCGCTAGCGAGTTTGAGGTGGCAACATGAAATTTACTGAGAAGAATCATGAAACTGTCCAGAATCAGTGTGCTAAATTTCATAACTTTTTACCATACAGTTCTATAGGCTGCCATAGACATCCTATATGGAAGAAAGATGCTTGGCCCCTAACTAGAGGTGCCTGCAGCTCCGCTGCTTGGCCCCTAATAAGAAACCATAGAAACACTAGAGGTGCCTGCAGCTCCGCTGCTTGGCCCCTAATAAGAAACCATAGAAACACTAGAGATGCCTGCAGCTCCGCTGCTTGGCCCCTAAATAGTGTGCTTGCCTTTGGCAAGCACACTAATAAACATTATAACAAATTAACCCGAGTTGAACTTCTTACTGACTAACATCTGTTAAACACATTCTTACCTTCTTTCTTAATCTGTAATTACTGGCAACATTCAAGTCCATTTACCACATTCTGAACTTATTCCTTAATACTGGCAACAATTAAGTTCATCAACCAAATTTTCAAAGAGAATACAGCATTTGTACCACAAAAGGTTGAACAATTTCCAGATGGTGACAACTGCTGGATTAATGTAGCTGGCATAATTATGCACAGTATCTTGCCCATTCATTTTACTGAGTTAGTGAATATTAGTGAGCATCATGAGGAGAAAAGAATTGCTGTAAGAAAGCCTGAGTGTATATGTGGATGTTTATTCTTAAACCACAGACACAGCTCATATATTCTACTAGATCTACCTATGGCATATGGCTAGGCTATTATCACAATATGTAAGCTTCTAAAAGCTATCAGCTATAAACACGATAAAATAACATTTACTGTTTACCCGGAATTGGCAGTTACCCACATTTCAGCACCTGGGAGAGTTTGAGTGTGAACCTGTGCAGTAAAGAAGAGTCTGTGGTTGCCATTCTCTACATGTTTATGATGTGATTTTATCCCACTAGAGCCATAGTTTATGGCATGAGAATACAGAAAGTCTGACCTGTTGACTGGAGCATTCAACAGCACTTTTTTACACAGCTGCTACATGTCACAGTAGAGGCTTTGCACTCTTCACATGACCCCATAGCAACTGTAACTACACCACCATGACAGGGGGCATGCTTGTAGCTCGGCTGAATTAAGTACTAGTTGTTACTGATCAATATGGGAAGGTTTTGTCATGCTTTTGGATATGCACATTGTTTTGAACGGAAAAAAAAATTTGATTTTTTTTTTTAATTTAGCAGAAGTAATTCATTATCGGGGAAAAAGCTAGAGAAAAGTTCTTAAGGTAGAAGGGGAAAATGGGGGGGGGACATTCAGCAGGACTCTGTGTCAAAAGGAGACGTTAAAAAAAAACTATAGTATTACATCATCAAATGTTAAATTTGATGATGTTATAAAAAAAACATCATCAGATGTTCACACAAGTCCTAAAAGTAGATAAAGAGAACCCAGTTAAACAAGTGAGACAAAAATATTATACTTGGTCATTTATTTGTTGAGGAAAATGATCCAATAATACATAACTGAGTGGCAAAAGTATGTGAACCTCTAGGATTAGCAGTTAATTTGAAGGTGAAATTAGAGTCAGGTGTTTTCAATCAATGGGATGACAATCCGGTGTGAGTGGGCACCCTGTTTTATTTAAAGAACAGGGATCTATCAAAGTCTGATCTTCACAACACATGTTTGTGGAAGTGTATCATGGCATGAACAAAGGAGATTTCTGAGGACCTCAGAAAAAGCGTTGCTGATGCTCATCAAGCTGGAAAAGGTTACCAAACCATCTCTAAAGAGTTTGGACTCCACCAATCCACAGTCAGTCAGATTGTGTATAAATGGAGGAAATTCAAGACCATTGTTACCCTCCACAGGAGTGGTCAACCAACAAAGATCACTCCAAGAGCAAGGCGTGTAATAGTCGGCGAGGTCACAAAGGACCCCAGGGTAACTTCTAAGCAACTGAAGGCCTCTCTCACATTGGCTAATGTTCATGTGTCCACCATCAGGAGAACACTGAACAACAATGGTGTGCATGGCAGGGTTGCAAGGAGAAAGCCACTGCTCTCCAAAAAGAACATTGCTGCTCATCTGCAGTTTGCTAAAGATCACGTGGACAAGCCAGAAGGCTATTGGGAAAATTTTTGTGGACAGACGAGACCAAAATAGAACTTTTTGGTTTAAATGAGAAGCGTTATGTTTGGAGAAAGGAAAACACTGCATTCCAGCATAAGAACCTTATACCATCTGTAAAACATGGTGGTGGTAGTATCATGGTTTGGGCCTGTTTTGCTGCATCTGGGCCAGGACGGCTTGCCATCACTGATGGAACAATGAATTCTGATTTATACCAGCGAATTCTAAAGGAAAAATGTCAGGACATCTGTCCATGAACTGAATCTCAAGAGAAGGTGGGTCATGCAGCAAGACAACGACCCTAAGCACACAAGTTGTTCTACCAAAGAATGGTTAAAGAAGAATAAAGTTAATGTTTTGGAATGGCCAACTCAAAGTCCTGACCTTAATCCAATTGAAATGTTGTGGAAGGACCTGAAGCGAGTAGTTCATGTGAGGAAACCCACCAACATCCCAGAGTTGAAGCTGTTCTGTATGAAGGAATGGGCTAAAATTCCTCCAAGCCGGTGTGCAGGACTGATCAACAGTTACCAGAAACATTTATTCGCAGTTATTGCTGCACAAGGGGTTCACACCAGATACTGAAAGCACAAGGTTCAGATTCCTTTGCCACTCACAGATATGTAATATTGGATCATTTTCCTCAACAAATAAATGACCAAGTATAATATTTTTGTCTCATTTGTTTAACTGGGTTCTCTTTATCTACTTTTAGGACTTGTGTGAAAATCTGATAATGTTTTAAGTCATAGTTATGCAGAAATATAGAAAATGTTAAAGGGTTCACAAACTTTCAAGCACCTCTGTATATAAATTTTATTTATTTAATTTATTTATTTCACAACTGCAACACGGTGCTCTTTCTTATGCAGTGACGTGAACATGAGCCTCAACACAGCAGCTCTGCACAGCCCAACCTTCACCGGAACTTAAAAAGTGCATTTACATTTGGGGATCCTTCAGAGCACATTGTGCGTGCACTTGGGATCCAGTTGTTATGGGAAACGGCTAAGGATTTGAATGCAGTCAGCACACACATGAGGGCACAGAGGCTTTGTGAAGTATTACTATTATCACGGTCACATTTGTTTCTATGTTTACGACTCTGCTTTTAATTTCGTTTATGTTTTGTTTTTGTAAATATCACATCTGCTCATAAACACTCTTCCTGCACTTAGGCCCTGTCCACACGGCAACGGATTCAGGTGACTCCGATACAATTGCTTATCGTTTAGGCCTGGCGTCCACACGGCACCGGCGTTTTGGGTGCCCAAAACGCAATCTTTTTGAGAACAGGTTCCAGAGTGGAAAGATCTGGCAACGTTGCCGTTGTGAAGTCGTCTGGATGAGTAGAACGGATTTGTTTACGATGACGTCACAACCACATGACTGTGAGTGCTTCACGCCGGGTAGAAGTGTAACGAATATCACCAGGAAAAAGCCTTACAGAGCACTAGTGAGAGTGAAACACGAGCTTGGATATTATTATTATTATTATTATTATTATTATTATTATGTTCAGTGTTAGTTCACAGTAGTAATGCAAGAAGCAGAATAGTGACAGTAATAGTGAAGCAAAAACATGCAATTGTACAAACACTGCAGCTCTACAGCAAAATATTCATTTATGAAATGGTCTGATTCTTAACACCAGTAGTGCCAATGATCTTCTCATTGCGATGCGAGTTGTCAACAAAACCTATAACTTGGTTCATGAAACGCGCTTACAAAATATTTTCACTGTGAATATTTATTGTGTAATGGTGCAATCCCGCCAGCAAAAATAGGGGAAAAAAGGAGCGATCTCACCTCTTCAGATGTTGATTTAAGTCCGACAATACATTCCTCAAAAAGGGCGTAGAGGAGCAAATTAATCCAATTTATTCCGGACCATTAAAGACGCCGCCTTCCGCGTAGAATTATACGTCATCCTCGCCGCCATATTGGAGAGGTCAAAGCGGAGAATAAAGATTAGCTGCGTTTAACTGTACCAACAGGTTTACCGTCCAAACAAGATCACATGGGATTACCTTTCACAGGTGAGAAACAGCAAATTAATCCATCAACGTGTATCATTCAATTTATTCCGGACCATTAAAGACGCCGCCTTCCGCATAGAATCATGTGTCATCCTCGCCGCCATTTTGGAGAGGTCAAAGCGGAGAATAAAGATTAGCTGCGTTTAACTTTACCAACAGGTTTGCTGTCCAAACGAGATCACATGGGATTACCTTTCACAGGTGAGACTGGAAAAATACTTTTCATTGTATTTGGTCATTATAATGTAATTTTACAAACAGATTTTCCTGACTTTGTGGCTAATATGAAGTCTCGCACATAATAGTTTATGTGCATGCGTCCTTACTTCTTCTATTGTTCTGGTGTCTCCGAAGGGACCGTCTTACAGCGCCCCTAGAGGTGTGGCATGTGTATTGCATCGTTTTCAGCAAGCGTTGCGTTGCCATATGGACCTGATATTTTACTGATTGTTGCCCATTTGGACGCGATATATTTTTAAATAACATCTCGTTGCCGTTGTCGTGTGGATGTAGCCTTAGACCTGTCTACGTCACACACCTGACAGAATACTTCATAAAGTCTCTGTGAAAACAGCATATTGATTTGCATACAAATCAGCATCAGGTGTTTCCCATAATGACTGGGTCCCAAGTGCGTGTACAACGCGCTCTGAAGGATCCTCAAATGTAAATGCACTTTAAGTCTCAATGAAGGTTAGGCTGTGCAGAGCTGTTGTGTTGAGGCTCATGTTCACTTCCCTTCACAAGAATGAGTGCTCATTCACTTCAAGAATGAGCACCACACTACAGTTGTGAATTTTCTTTTTTCATTCTTACCTTCGTGGAAATGAAATGAGTATACCACTGGGTTTTTGACCTCTCTGTTTGACACCGAGTCCTGCTGAATGTCGTCCCCCCTCCATTTTTCCCCTTCTACATTAAGAAATTTATCTATTTTTTTCCCCGATAATGAATTACTTTTGGTAAATTAAAAAAAAAATGTCTTTGTTTCGTTTAAAACGATTTGTATATCCAAAAATGCAGCAAAACCTTCCCATGCTGATCAATAACAACTAAGGGCCTCTGCATGCTCTTGTGACAAAGCTTTCGCAGATAGCTTTTCGCAGACAGTTGTAATTTATCGTCGAGCGGGGAGTAATAGGCATGCGCGATGTTATTCACCGCCACAACGCAAGGGGGCGCGAAGTTGCAAAATCGCTAGGAGTAGTTGGTGGGTGTGGTTAGTGGAGTGTTTATCCTCCGGTTACTTATAATGACTAGAACTGGAGTCATCTTCGCTCGTGTTTTTAAAAATGGCGGTAGTGAAAACAAACCAAACCGGGAAAGTAGGGAAGCGGAAGTGCGTGTACAGCGGATGTAGAGTGGACCAATCAGAGCCCTCTTGTCTGCGACGCTGTCTGCGGTGGTCACAATTTTTGGGAGGTGCGCGCAGAGCGTCTGCGAAGGGGGGGGGGCTACGCAGACGCCATCTGCGAGGACTGGGTTGTCAGCATAAATTGGCCTTAACTCAGCTGAATGAAGCACTAGAAGCGTGCCCCCTGTCATGGCGCCCTAGTTACTGTTGCTATAGGATCATGTGACGGTGCAAAGCCTCTATAGATAGTTTTCACTGATGTCACGGCATTCCAGGGAACGCCCCCCAGCCGCCATCTTGGAGGGCAAACAAAACGGACCATCGCCACTACTGGCTATGTTATCTCGGACGAATTTATGAAGTTATATAGTCAGTTTTTTAAAATAAAGATCAATGTCGGCAAAATCAAGCAAACAGAAGTATATAGATACACATCTCACGGTATGCAGCCAAACTGGCCTTGATTGGGGGAATTGACCCCTACGAAGTGGACAAAGATGCATTTTCAAGTGACTATGCAGGGCTGCCAAAGCCTGAAACTACCAAAGCCTGCTCCAAAGCCTGAAACTGACTTCATCAAACTTTAAAGGCTGTCTGATATATACAACTTTATATATTCACAGCGCGCCTTTTGGCGGATGCCGCCTGAATCGTGCAGATCCGATTTTTTTTTTTTTAGGGGGGAGGTTGTTGGAGTGTCTGATTATAATTTCAAAGTAAATTCTGTATTAAAATTACTAAATAAGCAAATCCGTTACAGTCCATGAAACAGGAAGTATAAGGATGAGAAAAAAAACAGTTTAAATCGGGAAGCTGCGCACATTTGCACAGTCCTGCACACCGCTCAGGACTACAGAAGAGACCTAAAATGTTTTTCAAAAATGACCCTTGCGTGAGTGAAGTGACAAGTTTCAAATAGAAATGTGACAAACGAGCGATATTAAGTGTACATTACAATGTAAACGTACACTCCGCGGTTCCAGTTAGGCATTCTCCAGAGACTGTTCACATGATGTTTTGGTTTCCAAAAACAAACTTAAACACAATTGATTGTTTATTTAAACAACTTACCACTTATAAAATGATCGGAGCAGATTTTGCTGTGTTTGGAAGGCTGATAATCCTTGCGGTTGATTCTCGCAAGCTATAGATTTCTCCTTTGTATGCGGAGTTTTTGTTTGCTCGCCTTCGTGCTCCCGTACAGTGGGAATTCCATAAAAGCTCCGCTTGACTTCATCATCTGACCTATTACGACAGCCGTGACTACAACAAGTTTGCACCATTGCTAGCTTTAAATAAATGTAAATAATATATAAATGAATGTAACTCACGCGCTACAATGTGTGCTCAGTGACCCGTACGGTAAGCTTGCCCTCCAAGATGGCCGCCACCAGGGAATCCCCGACTCTGTGACGTCATGTGAAAACTATCTATACACAATCCTCCTCAGTCTTCTTTTCATTCAAGTTATGACATGGAAAAATCCCCAAAGCTGTAATTCATGAACGGTCCACTCCACATACAATCTACCAGTCTCCGTTTGATCACAAAACATTAAAAAGGTTTCCCTAATCAGTATGTCAGCAACCTCAAATCAATTAGTGTCCACTGCTGCCGATTTTCTGAATCAAGCCGAAAAGTTCGTCTACTCCACCAGTGCCGCCATGATTGAAAATCACGTGATTGCATTCCTGCAACCCGATTGGCCAAAGCTCTTTTTCAGTTTATTTTTTCCAGTCTTTTTAACACTTTAGAATTTTTTCAAAAGACGGAAATCCATCTGTAGACAGAAATTTCCCACCCCTGCCTTTGCCAAATCAAATAGGTGGAACAGATCTGCTGTGGCGATCCTGAATGTACAGGAGCAGCCAAAAGTAGAGGACAACGTTGGACAGATGAAAAAAATCAACCTCATACTTGAATCCACATTGCTGCTGAATAAGTGACTAATACAGAGAAGGTGATGGGGAAACAGAGAGATGTATGGCTTTGTTTTCAGATATCACAGGCCCCTGGAGGTTAGGTTAATAGGAGTAGCACACCTACCTTCCCCTTGAGCTCCTGAGAAGCTATTTTAAGCTTCAATAGGCCTCCAGGTTTGTAGCATCAGCTTATGGTAATGGATCTGAACTGACCGCCACTTTTTCAAACACTATATCCTCTTCACACCCTAAGTGAGGTCATTGATGAATGAACACACTCAGTTTTAATTGATAATGGAATCAACAATGTGTCAGCAATTTAACATTTTAAATGGTATTAATTTTAGGGGTTTTTTATGCATGACAAATAAAAACATAAGAGACAGTCAAATCCACCAAGATTGCAAAGTAAACAAAAAGGATCACCCACATTCGATTTTATAAAATCTGACCCTCAGTGAGAACACAGCCTTCTTTCTGGTATTTACTGGATGGAGTGTGTGTGGAGGCAGAGTGTTGGGTAAACCATACAGGTCAGCCCCCTTTAATTCAAATGGGGGGGGGCAAGAAAAAGAAGGAGGGGGACATGTGGTGTCACATAGGGATCTATTAAAGTGTCCAAGAGCTGTCACGCTCATTACCTTTCCCATCTGCCCCAACTGCAGGAGAATTAAGTTATGCCCTGTTTTTTTTTCCTCTCTTCCCTTCTCTACTTCACTCATGTCTCTGCCTTTTTGTGCACACCTTTGCTACTTTTCAATCTGATGTTAGACACTGTCTGATCTGATTGTGATTAGGGCAGTACAGTGTGTGGTATTACTGCAACAGATCATTCAGGAAGATTCTACTGACCGGTTATGTTTTCTGATCATGTTAACAAAATACCTTTCCCTTCAGGCTTTTTTAGGACTTGCTTTTCTCTTTTCCACAGGCTGTTTGTGTGTCGGGCCATTTTGTTTATCCTCTGGTTTGCTGTGTAACAGGGGCTCTGAGGAGCTGTTAAACCACACGGCACAGTGCCCACTCCAGTGGTATGTTGTTTATGGCTTGTTCATCAAGCGAGTATGAGGCATGGAAAAGCAACAGTACCAAGGCAAAGGCAGTGAGTAACATTTATGATGTCATATTATATGTTCTTAGTGGTTGCCTCTTGATGTCAGGCACCACAAATATTAGACAATTTTTGTCTAATAAAACTTTTTAAACCCTTTGGGTTTTTTTTTCCAATTGTTGCTGTGATCCCCTTTTTAAGGTAAACACCAGACTATTGATACCAAACTGCTACTAATTCACAATTCTAAGAGGTTTTCACATTTTCAAGCCTAATCTGTCTTTATTCCTTTCTTCCTTCTCCTCTCTTCAATTACTTAAAAAATGAGGTTTAAAAGGGATTAGCACTGGCATTCCTAAATTCAGATGGCTTTGCTCTTCAATAAAGCTGGCAGTGCTGGATTCAGCATGGTAGTGCAGGCACGAAATAGGCAGATTCTACCGTAACTGGATCCATTAACCACTTGCCCACAAAATAAGAAATTTTTCTTGTCCTTTTTTCAGTGAGGTAATATTTTCAAGATTGAAAATATGGTATTTGGTCTTCTAAAACAGCGCGTCATTTAAAAATACACTGAGTATATCAATAAAATATTTTTAAAGAATAAAGTTCTATTTCTTTGACATATCTGACAGACATAACTCCCATTTTAAAAATCACTTTCATTATCCCTGTTGCTATCGTCAGTGAATTTCTGTCAGATGACCTGACGATAGACTCAGCCATTATGGATCTTTGGTAGTTATCGTGTGGAAGCAGGCTTTATAATTTTTGGGTGTCAACAGATAGAGTTGAAATAGATTAACAGCGAAAAAACTAATTTCGTTCACGAGAGAAGCCCACAGTTATTTTTTAAAAATGCTATCGTCAGTCTGTCAGTCAAATACACCTGACGATAGCAAAATTCAAGCCCTCACCATGCACATGTTGACTGACGCAAAGAGGAAATTCTGCTGCGCATGATTTTTGTGACAGCAGACATTTACTTCCGGGCAAGACTTGGAGTTCTGACAGCTAGATTTCATCAAATAAATCAAGGTAAGATTTTCTGTCAGCTATCCTGACAATAGAAATTTTTGACGATAGAAACATTGAGAATATATTTGTGCATTCATATTTAAAATTTTCTGGAGGAAAACTATCGTAAGTTGAGATAAATCAGAGCCACTTGCGACCCTTTCAGCCGACAGGCTGTCACTTTCGCGGGGAAATAACACATTGAAATCAATGTGCTATTTCCCCGTGAAAGTGACACAGTCGTGTCTATCGTCACTGTTCTGACAATTATTGTTGATATTTCAATTTTGAAAATAAATTTTAATCTTTATTTCAATATTTTATTTTATTATTTGGTTCTAGTGATGAGGTATTTAATATTATTACTAAATTTGTCAGATTAATAATGTAAGAAACAGTTTTGTTGCTATTGTAATCTAGAGTGTCTGTCAGAATATGATGGTAGACGTTAGTTTGTCTGTCAGATTTTGATGATAGAAACCGATGTGTTTCTATTGTCATTTAGCATGTCTGTCATGTCAGGCTTTTATTAATTAGTTACCAGGACTACTGTCCTAAAATTTACTGTGAATGTCCAAGACCCCAAATGCTACTAGAAAAACTTAATAGAGTGATCAAAATAATCAATTCAGCAATTTAAGGAGATGGGACTTAACTGGCCTCTGTTATGGTAGAATCTGCCAATAGTGACCTTGTGAATAATCCCACAGTGGGCTTTGACCCGAGAGAGTGTGAGAGCACTGGATTTCAACTTCAAACTCATTTTTGATTTAAGAACTAATGACAAGCACGAAAGTTCACACAGGAGTCAGCCATAACTGTGTTAGAAACAATGTTAAAATAAACTTACAAAGCTACAAAAGGGGGGAAGGGGACAGTCCCATAAATGAGGTGAATGTTTCTTCTGCTTAAATTTTATTTTTATGCGGTGCCTGCTGCTTTTTGGAGGAGCAAAAAGATTAAAGAATTTTATCCCACTGAGCTCCCCATGAAAACTGAAACAATATTTTTCATATTACAAGTCACACAAGCCTATACAATTAAATGGTATTCATGGTATTTAGTGGTATACAAATTACTGAGCTAGGAAAACTACTATATTTTTATTTGGTAAGAGTTCTGTTTTTGTTAAGACAATATTCCTCTTTGTTTTATTTATGTCTCTTTTTGGACTAGTTCATCCTGAGTAACTATTAAACTTATGTAGCTATACATTTTACTCCGACTAGAAAACATTTTCTGTTTGAAAGATAAGCAACACTATGCTATATAAACTAAGCAGTAGATGATGCAGCTCTTGGAATAGCAAAGAACAGTATTTTTCTGACTCAGAAAAAAAATAGAGTCCCCAAGTCATAATTTGAGTTGAAATTTAATAAATTTTGCCCAAAGATCTTTTTTCTTCATGCTAGCTTGAATAAGCTAAATGATAACGCTCCATGGACAGCTCTTTCAGCAGCTTTCCCCACTGTCTTTGTGAAGGATGCATCAGTGTGAATGAAGTGCCTGGTCATTGTATGCTGCTTCTATTGTGCATTTGTCATTAGCATGACACAAGTGCCACTCGACTTCTCCAGTTATTAAGCCTAAGGACTTTTGTCCTCCACTGTTTCACAATGGGGGTACATCATGGCTGCCATCTTAGATCTCTGCAGCTACTCTTACATGAGAAGCATAACCGAAAGTGAGCCACAACACAACAGCCCAAGCTTATGATTTTTTTTACATAAATATATAAAGGCCATATCAATATTTGGTCCTGGGTTGAATTAGCAAATGATTTCTATTGATAAGCTGTAATTGGCATTAATCAGTTATAAGTCATCTTAGGAAAAAAAAAACAACAACAAGAGTTAGTCTCACACTAAACTGTTCAGTTCATCCCTGTGATGGAACCTTTGAAGGTTCTCCAAAGTCGTCCAAGGATTTCCAAACCTTTCAAAAACATAACCATTAACCATCCAAAAATGCACTGAGGAACCCTTTACTCTAAGAATGTTTAATATTTTTTATGAAATATAAATTGAATGAAAGTTATTGTTTTAATTGGCATCCTCCATAAACTTTACACTCTCCATGTTTGCTACATACAATTCCTCCCATCATATAATTTTTTTTACTCAAAACACACACACACACACACACACACACACACACAGAGAGCAGCCACAGAAGAGTGTATTTGCAACGGCCACTTACAGCTTCATTCATCTGAAAAGAGCTTGTTCTCCCCTCCAGTGTGAGCAAAGGCTTTAAACACTCAACTGAAGACAAATAAACAAGCCAAGGCACTGCTTGGCTCATGTCTCTTGCATCTGATCCTTTTCATTGTCACCCCCTCCCCCACCTTTAATGTGGAACTCACTGCTTCTGTAAACATTTGTGTTTACAGGTTAAGTGTAACCCTCTCCTCCAACGCGTGCACATATTTTGTCTCTGAAAGCTATAGAACCTCTGTGAAAACAATTATTCTGAGAAATGGCAGAGTCTTGGATTTGTTATATTCACTTCATTCAAAGTAAGCCAATCACAAACCTTTTTTTTTACTTAATTTGCGGTTATTTTTGTTTGTTTGTTTTATCTAAATGAACATGAATGTCTGACTGCTAGGAGAACAACACTTGCTGCTCTTTCTCTAACTGATACTTGCTGTCCAAGGGTTGGCACTGGTTGTAAACAAAAAACACACTGAGCAGCATGGCAGGCCTTTAAATTACACCTTGACCAGGCCGTTTAAAAAGTGCTGATGACACGTTTTTGACATCTTTGGCGATGTTTTATAACATAAAAAGTAATTCCCAATGATCCATATATTAATTCACGAAGGCGCCTATTTTACAAGTTATGATAAAAAACACGGCTATTAGGGCAAATTTGACGGGGCTGCAGCACCTAGGAGACGAATGAGGAGGAGGAGCTATATGACGTCAGCGAAAGAATCTTCCTCCTCACTTACCAGTTTGTTGTTGATGCGGCAGGTGTTCATCTCATCTCATCTCATTATCTCTAGCCGCTTTATCCTTCTACAGGGTCGCAGGCAAGCTGGAGCCTATCCCAGCTGACTACGGGCGAAAGGCGGGGTACACCCTGGACAAGTCGCCAGGTCATCACAGGGCTGACACATAGACACAGACAACCATTCACACTCACATTCACACCTACGGTCAATTTAGAGTCACCAGTTAACCTAACCTGCATGTCTTTGGACTGTGGGGGAAACCGGAGCAACCGGAGGAAACCCACGCGGACACGGGGAGAACATGCAAACTCCACACAGAAAGGCCCTCGCCGGCCCCGGGGCTCGAACCCAGGACCTTCTTGCTGTGAGGCGACAGCGCTAACCACTACACCACCGTGCCGCCCGGCAGGTGTTCAGTTTATCATTATTAGTATTTTTATTATACATTATACATATAGTTATTATGCCTTCGCGTTGTGTTACCGGCTTTTGCTCCAAAACCCACAAGGATTGGGTAAGTTTATTCAAGTTTCCCAGAGATCCTGAGCTGCATGCGAAGTGGGTGAAGCAAGTCAGGCGCACTCGTGACAAGTGGGAGCCCTCACCAACATCCGTCCTGTGCTCTGAACACTTCGATTTGGATTGTTTTGACACCCTTCCCAGCTTAAAAGAATCTCTTGGGTGTGCAGTTCAGCACAAACGTGTGCTGCTACCATCAGCAGTGCCCACAGTATTCCGGAGGGGGTCTACTAGTAGCTATGCCGGATCCAGCAGTCGCCTGGGACAAGGCGACTCCTCCAAAGACAGTCCTCCTGTCAGAACATGTGTTGAGAAACGACATAAGATAAAGGTATGTAGAGCTATAGAGTGCTCCGACATGATGCTAAAAATAGTAACCATGCGGTCTGCGCGGCCATCTTGGAAGTGACTCGCTCCAGAGCGCTCATAGAGTACACATTCATGATAATCATAAATGTAATCATAAAGTCGGCGTGATATCAGTCATGTATTTGCTTGTGAAAGCTTGCGGCTTTCATGTAACTGCCGCCTAGCAACGAGAGGCAAAGGGTAAAGAGGGTAGGCTATCATAGATTCTATTCGGAAGAGATCAACACATGATTGCTTAAAAATTAGGTATTTTAACAATTTGCATCTGTTTTGTGATTATCGTGACACTTGTGTGTTATATAGAACTGTATGTCTTATCAGCACATCGAGGATCTTCCACCGGAGGCTTTAGCAAGTACTCGTAGCAGCATTACACTTTACCCTTTGCCATGCGTTGTTAGGGAACAGTAGCAAGTACCCCGATGACCGACTTCAAGAATATGTAGAAAAAAATTTAGAAATTATACTTTCCAAAAGTCATTTGAGCTTAGTGTATTGCATTTCCATTTATATTGTAGGTTCTTGCTGATGTTTTTGCGGAGTATGACGCAGCTGCTGAATCAGAAGCTGCAGAGTTTGTATGTACTAGTTGTGAACATTCACATTATTATCAGTCTCATTTATTTAAAATCAGATAAAATCATGCCATCATGATCACTGCTTAAAGTACCAGTATTTGGTTGTTGAAGAGCTAGCACTAGAGAGTTCACCGGCGTTTTCATGCGCCATTTCCATTGAGTAGAACAGCCAGTGAACCGCAGCGTGTTCTTCCGCTGACGTCACAGTATGGCCGCGAGCCACGGACCCAGTTTTCTTGCACTGTGCAATTAAAAGTTGGATATTCGCGTAACAACAGCTTCTTTTCACGTAATTATAACACAAATCTAACATGTTTGCCATGTTGTATAGTTTATTTAAGAAATTGCATAGAGTCATGTTCGTGTCATCAGCCCTTTAACGGTGTGCCCAAATTAGCGTCCCCAAATTAATCAAGGAAAAAAGGACTGATACGCATCTTTATCACACCTTGATCGTTCCGATTTCTGATCAAAACAATTAAAGTTGTTAAGTAAATCAACCGAAAATGTCAAGCAAGCGACGGAACATTACCTATAACCCACTCAGAAAGGTACCAGTCTCTTTCCTGATCGGCGGAAGTTGGATTCCTGAGGTTTGATTGGTTAAGGCATCTGCCATTGACTCATATGCTAGTGTTTCTGTTTTGATTTTCTGGAAGCCACGATGCCGCGTGGACGGCCCATTACTACAGGACACTCACACAACAAGCAAAGCGACACTTAGAGCCGCCGCCTAACTTTGCTTTCAAGATGGCGGCGCGCGTGGTTGCAGTGGCTTACGGCTCTCCTTTTCAGTGCTCTATTTTTTTGTTTGTTTTTGTATTTCTTTCTTGCTTGTTTGTGCACCATCGGTTATGCGAACATCCAGACACTTTTAGCCATTGGTGACCAACACCAGATATCTGTTTAGAGCGACTTTCTCTTCACGCATAACATCCCAGATGACATAGCGAGACCGCCGGGCTCTCCGTGGATTGTTGTCGGGTCTAGGAGGCAGCGCAGACGGAGGAGGGAGAGGAAGCAGAAGTGGGGCCGCAGGTCCGGTGCTATGCTAAGGCTAAGAAAACAACCACACAAGCCACCTCTACTGAACCTGCATCTCTCCAATGCCAGATCCCTGGTGCATAAAACGGATGATCTGGAATTACAACTCACTGGAAATCGATATGTTCGGGACTGCTGTGTTTTAATCATCACAGAAACCTGGCTTCATCCGGAAATACCCGATGCTAGCTTGCAGCTAGCAGGCCGCACTCTGCTCCACTGGGACAGGACTGAGAACTCTGGTAAGAGCAGAGGAGGGGGGCTCTGTATTTACGTGCATGATAATTGGTGTAACAACGGAACAATTATAGATAAACACTGTTCCCCAGACCTCAAGTACATGTCTGTAAGATGCCGGCCTTTTTTTCTACTGAGAGCGCTAACCATGGTGATTGTCACAGCTGTGTATATTCCACCTGACGCCAGTGTAAACACAGCGCTCTCTCTCCTGCTGAATACCGTTAACAAACAGCAGCAGGCCCACCCTGACGGTGTTCACATAATAGCAGGAGACTTTAATAAGGCCAACTTGAAGACTGTACTGCCGAAGTTTTACCAACATGTTAAGTGTTCTACTAGAGGGGAGAATACTCTGGATCATGTTTACTCCAACATCAAGCATGCATACAGAGCCATACCCCTCCCCCACCTCGGCCAGTCAGACCATCTTTCCCTCCTGCTCTCCCCAGCCTACACCTCCCTGACGCAGAGCCAGGCCCACCACAAGGACCATCACAACCTGGCCTGACAATGCACTCTCCAAACTACAGGACTGCTTTAAACAGACAGACTGGGACTTATTTGATCACCAGGAGCTGGAGACATTCACAGGAACGGTGCTGGACTATATCAAGTTCTGCATCGGGAATGTGACGGTGGATAAAAACATCCGGGTCTTCCCAAACCAGAAACCCTGGATGACCAGCCAGGTCCGCTCACTCCTCAGGGCTCGCGATGCTGCCTTCAGGTCAGGTGATAGAGCTCGGTACAGAGCCGCTTGAGCTGATCTGAGAAGAGGAATAAATAAAGCCAAGGCGGACCACAGGCTGCGCATAGAGTCCCACCTGTCCAGCAACAACACACGGGAGGTGTAGCAGGGCATTCAGGACATCACAAACTTCAGAGACTGTGATGCGCCAACAGGAGACTGGAGTGCGCCACTAGCAGAGGAGCTAAATCGCTTCTTTGCTCGCTTTGAAACATCTCAGCAGCACTCATCTACTCCTGCCCTGCCCCCACCACCACACAGTTCCTACACCACTCCTTTCATTATACAGGAGCACGATGTCAGACGGGTGCTCCTGGCAGTGAACCCCAAGAAAGCTGCCAGCCCAGATGGTGTACCTGGTAAGGTGCTCAGAGCGTGCGCCCACCAGCTCACCCCTACCTTCACCAGGATCTTTAACCTCTCCCTGGCTCAGGCAGTCATCCCGCCCTGCCTAAAATCTGCAACAATAATCCCAGTGCCGAAGAAGTCTCCCGTCACCAGCCTGAATGATTACCGTCCTGTGGCCCTCACCCCAGTAATCATGAAGTGCTTCGAGAGACTAGTTCTTCAGCACATCAAGGACCACCTCCCCCCAGACTTTGACCCCTACCAGTTCGCATATCGCACAAACAGATCCACAGAGGACGCCATTGCCGTAACTCTCCACTCTGTGCTAAATCACCTGGAGCAGCAGCGGAGCTATGTACGCATACTCTTTGTGGATTACAGTTCAGCTTTTAATACAATAATCCCGGACATCCTTATTAGAAAACTGGACACTCTCTGCCTCCCCCCCCCCCCACATGTGCCTGGTTAAAGGACTTTCTTACTAACCGGCCCCAGACTGTGAGACTTGGCCCCCACTTCTCCTCCACCCGCACGTTGAGCACTGGCTCTCCACAGGACTGTGTGCTGAGCCCCCTCCTGTACTGCCTCTACACCCATGACTGTAGTTCGACCCACAACAACAACCTCGTCGTCAAGTTTGCTGACGACACCACAGTGGTCGGACTCATCTCAAAGGGAGACGAGGCAGCATACAGAGAGGAGGTCCTGAAGTTGGCAGCCTGGTGTTCAGAAAATAACCTCGCTCTGAACACCAAGAAAACCAAAGAGCTCATTGTTGACTTCAGGAAGCACAGCACTGACCTAGCCCCCTCTACATCAACAACGTGTATGTGGAGAGCGTCCACACCTTCCGGTTTCTCTGCGTCCTCATCTCTGCCGACGTTTCCTGGTCAGTAAACATCACAGCATCATTAAGAAGGCTCAGCAGCGGCTACACTTCCTGAGAGTCCTCAGGAAGTACAACCTAAACTCCAACCTGCTGCTGACCTTCTACCGCTCATCCATCGAGAGCCTGCTGACATACTGTATTACAGTATGGTACGGCAGCTGCACTGCTGTAGACAGGGAGAGGCTCTAGAGGGTAGTTAAGGCAGCACAGAAGATCATTGGCTGCCCTCTCCCCTCCCTGATGGACATTTACACCTCCCGCTGCCTTAGCAGAGCTAAGAATATCAAGGACAGCTCCCACCCTGGCTTTGATCTGTTCGACCTGTTGCCCTCAGGGAGGCGCTACAGGTGCATCGGGACAAAGACAAACCGATTCAAAAACAGCTTCTTTCCAAAAGCCATAACCGCCCTGAACTCGGATATGCTCTGACTTTATAGACCCCTTTCACATGACGTCACTGCGCCGCGAGATTTTGTTAGGCGCCATATTGGAAGACCAAGTACATGCACTCACAATATAAAACAAAAGTACGAGCGAGAGTAAAGTGACACGATGGATGATAATTCTGGTTATGTGAGTACATTACCAGTTGCAGAAAGGGCACGGTATGTGGAGAAACTCGCTGTGATTGATGGGTTTGACCCATATGATAAGACTCGCGGCAAGGGAGAATGGAAACATAAGGAGGACCTGACACCAATTCTGCCATCTGTTTGCTACCCAGACATTGTAAATTATTTGTTGTTTACACCCAGTGCCTACACTCAGTGTTCGAACTATGCCGATATTTTCGGGGGGGTCCCTTTTTTTCCCTTGGGGGTGTGTGAGCTTGCGCTTGTCTCAGAGCGCGGATCTCCAAACACATGAGAAGCCTATCTTACGCACATATCACGCGGACTCCACACCTCCACACACGCATCGTGTCTGAAGTCATAACTCATCAGGGGAAATCGTGTCCACATTGGCATGTTCAAAAAACAACCTCGCGTCAACAATGATACCACACGCAAGAAAAAAAAAAAAAGTCAGGCTACTCAACAACCAACCTGGCAGCAGCGAGCAAGCCCCAAACCATCCTAAATTATTATTATTATTATTAAATTGTAGAAGTCTGGGAGGCTTGCTCCTCATACAGTTATCAACTTGGGGCCACTTTAGCATGTTTTAAATCTGAATTTCTTGCGTTTGCTTACCTCAAAGTGTCCGCAGATCATGCACAGACTTCTCCATTATATCCACAGTTTTATGCCAAGTCTCACACAGGTTTCTTTCAAGTCTACTGTTGGGCCAATAAATAAAACAGCTCAGATTTGTTTGTTTAAGTCGTTTGCCACTCCACTTTATTCTTGTGGGTTCACATACCGCTGCCGTTATTATCCCCTTATCACGAGTTTGTTGGTCTTCCAAAATGGCGCAGGGTCTGTTTACTTCCGGTTTCGGGTGACGTCAGTGAAAGGGGTCTATAGTCTATCTATTTTACTATGTGACTCTTCGTGCAATAATTTATAATGTGCAGTACTTTATAAGGTGACTCTCTCTGTGCAATACTTTTATAATTTGCAATACCTCACTCCATAATGTGAAACGCAACACATTCACCTCAGGACCATGCACCTCACACACAGCACATACACCTCAAGTTTGTGCACCTACCTTACCTTGCAATACTTCATAAATGTGTAATATTTTATAATGTGACTCTCTCGTGCAATGATTTATAACGTGACTCTCTCTGTGCAATAATTTATATGTGCAATGAGCAATACCTCACTCCATAATGTGTAACACAACACATACACCTCAAGACTGTGCACCTTAACCCCCTTACACACTCCCCCCCTTCCCCTCTCTCACTCTACACACTGTTATTGGAGATGCTTTAATCTCATTGTACATGTGTATAATGACAATAAAGGCATTCCATTCTATTCTAACTCATACCTGCTTCAAAAAAGGCAAAAATTCATACTATCATTCTGATCAATTTAGGCATCTGAAACCTGTGAGAGGAAATTTGACCTGCAATCAGAAATTTTCTTCCGCGAGCGGAAGGGGGTAAACCCCCTCCCGGTGTTGCCAGATTGGGCGGTTTCCCGCCCAATTGGGCAGTTTTGAATTCCATACTTTGCGGGCAAAAAATGGCTTGGGCTGGTTGACAAAAATTGGGCAGGTTTGACGTTAGTTCGGCGGGTTTTTATCAGATGTTTATAGTTTCACTACCACTAGAAAGCAGAGATGGGAGAGAATGTAAACACCTAAGTCAAATGATGTTCTTGAATATGCGAAGGAAATCAGGAAAACCAGCTATCTTTGGTCAACTGAGGCAAGTCGTAGACCTAGTTTACCCAGTACCCCTTAGGTATTTTAAACAACCAAAATAGAGCATTGGCCTAAATCAGGGCTTTTCAAAGTGTGGGGCACACCAGAGTTCTTAAGGGGGGGCGCAACGTGAGGAAAAATAAACCAAAATAAGTTACTATTGCGGACATTTAGTGAACTTCAGCTAGTCTTTACCAGAGACAAAATGGATCGATTTTTAGCACCTAAAGCTACAGTGAGTGAGGAGACAGAGTCTGGGCCAAGCAAAAAAAACAGAGCCTCCAGGATGTTGCGATTTGCAACTTCAACGCAAATTCAACCAATCCCCACGAATTCAGGGCGGTGTTGCAATTATATCCAATCACCGCAACTTTCCCGCAAATTTGACCAATCGTTGGTGTCATCTTGAGGTGACATCGACAAACTACCTTCCGCCTTACTTCCGTGTATACGTTCAAGAGAAGCAGCATGCGCGCAGTGTTGCCAGATTGGGCGGTTTCAAGTGCATTTTGGCGGGTTTTGAACATATTTTGGACTGGAAAACGTCAGCAGTATCTGGCAACATTGCATGATGTGCGAGTCAGTGTTTATATAGGCTTAAATTCTGTTACTGAAAGTGTGTTATGTTTACAGTGAAGGACTGTGTGCACGTTACATTATTTTTTTTTTTACTTAATACAAGAAATTAATGGATGCCAACATTTTTGCCAAAATGGTATTTTATTTTCCACTGTCTAGGCAGCTTCAGCATCATACTGTGAGATTCTGTTCAAATTGGTTTTTTTTTCTATGAAGCCTGAGCCATTTATTAGTTTATAATTATTGTTTAATTTAGTCTTCAGGAGAGACTGCCTGCACACAATACTAGTATTAATAGTTTTTTTTTCTTACATGAAAGCTGAGGCATTTATATTATATTTTAAGGTAACTTCATGTTGTGCTGTGAGGTTCTCTGCACTTTAACTTTTGAACCAACAGGTGCATTTGGGGCGGCACGGTGGTGTAGTGGTTAGCGCTGTCGCCTCACAGCAAGAAGGTCCTGGGTTCGAGCCCCGGGGCCGGCGAGGGCCTTTCTGTGCGGAGTTTGCATGTTCTCCCCGTGTCCGCGTGGGTTTCCTCCGGGTGCTCCAGTTTCCCCCACAGTCCAAAGACATGCAGGTTAGGTTAACTGGTGATTCTAAATTGACCGTAGGTGTGAGTGTGAATGGTTGTCTGTGTCTATGTGTCAGCCCTGTGATGACCTGGCGACTTGTCCAGGGTGTACCCCGCCTTTCGCCCATAGTCAGCTGGGATAGGCTCCAGCTTGCCTGCGACCCTGTAGAAGGATAAAGCGGCTAGAGATAATGAGATGAGATGAGGTGCATTTGGATAAGTAAAGCCTATTTTTCTGCATTTTTGTAGTCCTGGTAATCTTTTATATTGGTAAAGTTGTTTATAGGACCATTTCTCAGTGTCTTTGTTTTTTTAATCAATAGTTTTTCAGTAATAACTTAATATTCAACATATCACTTGATTTTAAATCACAAAAAGAGAAAATCGCAACAATTTCTCGCAGCTTTCACTTCCTCCCGCAATGTAATCGCAACAAAAACCTAAAAAACATCGCAACTTTCATCGTAATTTTTTGGAAACCCCCGCAACATCAGACATTTTAGCCCGCAACAATCACAAAAAAGGCCCGTGGAATCCTGGGGGGACTGAAAAAAGAAGGAAGTATGACCACGATTATTTAAAGCTTGGATTTTCATGGACTGGATCTGAAGATGCTCCACTGCCACAGTGTGCTCTCTGCCAAGAGGTGCTAGCTAACGATGCTATGAGATGTTTAAAATGTGTTAAACAAGATGTTTTAAAAAGCACAGATGTTTAAAATGTAAAAAAGAAAAAAAGAAAAATGTGTACAACAACCATTTTTTAAAACTACGAATGGAACATTAAGTATAGCAACACCAAAAATTGTAAGGGGGGGCGCTGTTGTTTATTTGCTCTCCAAGGGGGGGGCTGACTCTCCCACACTTTGAAAACCCCTGGCCTAAATTAATCATTAACAATAAACATTAATCTCATTAAGTATTATTTAAACAAAAAAAAAAAAAATGTCGATGTAACTGTAAGACTAATATGAATGTGTTTAATGTAGTGCAGAAACTGAACTCAAACTAGTAAATAAGAATGACACAATCCATTCTCCATTTTCTCTTCTCATGTTACATTCAGCCATGCATCGTAGCCTAACTTTTTTTTTAATTGAAGTATATAAAACAGGTACAATTAACAAATCCACAAAAATCAGGATAACAGATGAAGAAAATACATGGATGTAACAAAAATAAATTAAGCAGAATAACTAGGCCTATAAAATTAAACAAACAGGATAAATAAAAAGATAAATAAATAAAAGACAAATAAAAAAATAAATAACCTCAGCAATGCAGATGTTAGATATGCATCGTAGCCTAACATAGCCTACATAATATTATGCGTGTGCATCACCTACTGGTGCATGTAGGCTTCAGAACACAGCAGATGATTGCAAAGTTATAATCTGATTCAACCATATGTAGCCTAGTACCAGACAGCAGATTTTTCACCTCCAGCACTGACTGTCTCATGTTGCCATTTAGAAGTTGTTTGCATTGTTGTTCGATTTACAAAAATAGTATACTGGACTTTAGCTGCATATTTTTACTTTACAAGATAGGCATCAAGTATATTTTGGGCGGTTTTAAGTGCATTTTGGCGGGTTTTGAATATATTTTGGGCTGGAAAACGTCAGCAGTATCTGGCAACACTGCCCCTCACTCGCTACGCTCGTTCGTGCAGTCACTTCGCTCCTTTGATGTGCCCAAATTAGTGTAATCTAAAGGCCTGCATGGCCATATTTCTATTCAACTACAGGCTCCAAATTTATAACAGAGCATCAGTGCAAACTAGAAACTAGTTCAAGCTCGGTCTAGAACACTCAGAACCTATTGTAACCAATCCCAGCATGCTTGATTTTACACATCTGAGCATTCGACCCAAGCTTGCATGTTACTCTGTTAACTCGTTGCTATAATACAAAAGTAGTACAAGACATTAAGTGTTGATTCTCACAGAAACCAAGAAGAGAGTGTGCTATTTACTACACATTGTTTAGGCTACAATGTTGACTCTTATTCATGTTCACATTCACCTTTTATTTAAAAGCCAATTTCAAGCCAATTTCAAGCTGTGTGTAACCTATCGAAGACTACATATATCATATCATTATCGTGCTAAGGAATCCTGAGCTACCAGTTTATTGGTGACAGTTACAGACTTTAGCCCACCTGGTAAAACAAGCAATGTTTTTTATGATAATAATTACATTAAGGCATATTAAAGTTACTTATGTATTCGCACAAACACGTTTCGGCGTGTGCCTTTCTCAGTGTGCTCAACTACATCAGCATTACTACAAATCTTAAAATACCCACACTCATGTACACACCCCCATCATCAACCAATGACAATACAATAAAAGTTAAATACAATAATTGCCAATATCAGGCGGCACGGTGGTGTAGTGGTTAGCGCTGTCGCCTCACAGCAAGAAGGTCCTGGGTTCGAGCCCCGGGGCCGGCGAGGGCCTTTCTGTGTGGAGTTTGCATGTTCTCCCCGTGTCCGTGTGGGTTTCCTCCAGGTGCTCCGGTTTCCCCCACAGTCCAAAGACATGCAGGTTAGGTTAACTGGTGACTCTAAATTGACCGTAGGTGTGAATGTGAGTGTGAATGGTTGTCTGTGTCTATGTGTCAGCCCTGTGATGACCTGACGAACTTGTCCAGGGTGTACCCCGCCTTTCGCCCGTAGTCAGCTGGGATAGGCTCCAGCTTGCCTGCGACCCTGTAGAAGGATAAAGCGGCTAGAGATAATGAGATGAATTGCCAATATCAATATAGTAATTAGAACAATCCATTGGTCTTAAAACCGCTTGTTAAAAAAAAAAAAATTCCAAATGAAATCATGGAAATGTGTCAGCACAAGCATCATCAATTCACATTTTTACAAGAAACAGGTCAAAGACAAATCTTCATTCATTCCATGAGGAATGCAAGTATTCAAGTTAAAAATATACCAAGCCTTCCTTTGTAGGAGGCAATTCTCACAGTCTCCACCTCTTGGAGACCAATCGACTATTTCCAGGCCCATGAACCTGAGCGCATTGGCCTCATGGCCCGCAATATGAAAGTGTCTTGCAACTGACAACCTTTCATCATTTTTTTCTAATTGCACATTTATGTTCACAAATTCTAGTTTTGAATTCCCATTTTGTTTTACCCACATAAAATAGCCCACAAGGGCATATCAATAAATACACATAAAAACATAGATAAACAAGTAATTCTGCCCTTTACTTTATATGTTCTGTTTTCGGATGTGTAAAAGATTTTTCTGTGAGCATATTGTTCCATATTACACAATTAAGACACTTAAAATTGCTGTATGGAATCTTAAAGGGAAACGATGGAGTTAATGCAGGAAGATATGACCGTACCAATTGGTCTCTCAAGTTGGGTGCTTTTTTATAGCAAGCACATGGGAGATCTTGAAAAGCATGGCCAATGTTTGGATCACTACTTAAAATATGCCAATGGCGATAGGGCTGCACGATTATGGAAAAAATGATAATCACGATTATCTTGATCAAAATTGTAATCGCGATTATTAATCACGATTATTCTTGATGTTAGGGAAATCACTTAAATTTTATTTCACTATATTCAAACAAACGATATGAACAGCTTTCAGTGCAGAATGAAATTTAAAAGAGAAATTCTGATTTCCAAATGACAAATAAATGAAATTTATCCAAGAAATTACCAAAGGATAAAGGAACTGAAAACTCAATTGCAACAATTACATAACATTATACTGAGGTCTACAAGTTTTTAGCTAGAAAGACCAGCCTATCAACATGCTCTGGCTTTAAACATGAGCGAAGGCAGGTCACAACATTGCCTCCAGCGCTAAATAGTCTGTTGTTCCGACATAGTTAGCTTTTCTCTCTCACCTCAATCTGTTACCTGCTCTCACGCTATCACCCCTTGAAGAAGAAACCGCTGCACTGAAGTGTTGCCAGATACTGCTAACGTTTTCCAGCCCAAAATATGTTCAAAACCCACCAAAAAGCACTTAAAACCGCACAATCTGGCAACGCTTGGCTTGCTTGCTTATTTAGGCGGAGTAATGAAATCTTACATGAGTCCGTTCGCCTCCTAATGGTTTGGCGGAGTACTGGTCAAAAAGTGCTTAGATATGCAGTAGAGCCCGCATTTTAAATGGAAATAAATCGCGATTTTCATTTAATTTAATCGTGGCAGCCAAAATCGCGATTTTTGATTAAATTCGATTAATTGTGCAGCCCTAAATGGCGATAAACAATATATATTTTTTAGTGTATTTGATATTTGCCCATAAGTGGACACAAAGGTGACTGGAGTATTAGTGTTGAGTGTCTGTGTATGTGTGCGATCAGTCATTAAATCAGAGTGTTGAACAGCACGCACCTGCTCCAGGCAACCATGCAATAAGGTTGGGGCATACCCCTTGTCAAGAAATCTTTGGCATAACTCTCCTGCCTGCCTCTCAAACGCTTCTTCACTATCGCAGATACGATGTACTCAAAAAGTTGGCTATAAGGCAACCTGTGTTTAAGTGAAGGTGGATGGAAACATTGATAATCTAAAGCGTTACGATCGGTTTCTGTCCTATAGAGCTCTGTGTGCAATGAGCTATCCAACTTTTTCACTAGAACATCCAAGTATGGCATAACCTTGTCATCATAATTCAATGTGAATTTAATAGAAGGCAATCAAGTATTCACATAGTTACTGAAAGCGACCAGTTCTTCCTTTGAACCTAACCAAGTAAAAAAAAAAAAAAGTATATCAATGTATCTATACCACACCTTTAGATGTTGATTAAAAGGATTATTAGAGTAGATGAAATCATGCTCAAATTAACCCATAAAAAGGTTGGCATAATTTGGTGCCATAGGCGACCCCATTGCGGTACCCTGGGTCTGCAGGAAACATTTATTCTGAAACATGAAATAATTCTTTGTTAAAACCTAATGGGCTAATGACATTAGAAACTCCATATGTGGCACTTGGTTTATCCGTAGGTAATGTTCTAAGGCCGCTAAGCCCGCAGTATGCGGGATATTGGTGTACAAACTAGTCACATCCAAAGCACATAACATATCCGATGCATTCACTTCTCCAATATGCAACAATTTATTCAGAAAATCTGTTGTATCTTTCAGAAAAGAGGGCAAATTATACACCAGTTCCTTAACGTGATAGTCGACAAATTGAGAAAGAGGTTCAGTCACATATTGATTACCAGACACAATTGGACGACCGGGTGGATTGTCCAGCCTCTTATGGATTTTTGGAAGAGTATAAATTACTGGTCTTAAAGGGTTGGTTTGCAATAAATAGCTACACTAGTCATCAATAATTGACTCAGACAATGCTCTTTTTAATATAGATTTTCTCTCATCACTAAATTTCACAGTAGGGTCAGCATGTAGATGCATATAAGCACTTTTGTCACCAAGTTTTGTCTCCATTTCTTATACATAAACAGACTTGTCTTGTAGAACAGTTGAACCTTCCTTGTCTGCAGGTTTCATCACAATATCATTGTCAAACATTAATGCATTCAAAGCCTCCTTTTCAGAGGTTGAAAGGTTAGATCTAATTGAATAATCCCCACTCTTCAGATAAGTAAAAAGTGTCTTGCTCCACCAACTGGCAGAATGTCTCTATTGAAGAATTATTAATAGGGGGAATGAAAGTACTTTCTGTTTGAACAAAATTTTGGAGGGGGCAGAAGGACACTCTTGTTGTAGATCAGTCTCTTGTTGGATATATCATCTTTCAGTCCCTATTGAATAAAATGCCTTAAGGCGAATAGATCGAAAAAACATTTCTATTTTCGTAATAAAAGGGGTCATTCCCTTTAACAGGGACAAAAGAGAGGCCTTTAGACAATACAGAAAGCTGATCTTCACTTAACTGTTAAGATGAGATTTTGATGACGTTAGATCAGTCCTTTATCTCCAACCTCTTGCGCTTCCCCCCCCCCCTCCATGTCTTGCGGTTTCGTGTTGTTTCACTAGGGCAGGCTTTGAAAAAGGTACATGACTGGATCGTAAAAAACGAGCAGTTGTGAATGAATCAGCATCAGGTCTCCAGACGAGGCGCTGCTTACAACTTTCCGCTGCCTTTGTCTCGGCCTACCAGCAAAACCTTGTATTTCTTGAAGCTAAGGGTACACATTATTATTTCGGTAATCCATCGTGTCTCTCCAGTACTTGTCCATTTTCTTGCGCTGCATCTCAGCCTTGTATGCGTTTATCTGCGCATCACACTTCTGCAAAAGGTCTTTAAGCTGCGCTGAGGAAAATTTACTCTTAAGTTGTGCCTCAAGGTCGGCAATCTCTTGTCGAATCATCAGTCTCTTATTTTGGTTGTCAATAACCAGCAACATCAGGTCAAGGGAACACTTATTGAGTATATCACACCACTTCTTACAAAACTCGGGGTCATCTCGGCCCAATGTGGGTTCCTTCATGATGCCTAATCCTCTCAGTACATGTTTAGGCCTCTGCATGCTCTTGCGACAAGGCTTTTGCAGATAGCTTTTCGCAGACAGTTGTAATTTATTGTTGAGCGGGGAGTAATAGGCATGCGCGATGTTATTCACCGCCACAATGAAAGGGGGCACGAAGTCGCGAAATCGCTAGGAGTAGTTGGTGGGTGTGGTTAGTGGAGTGTTTATCCTCCGGTTACTTATAATGACTAGAACTGGAGTCGTATAGATGTACGCACTTCCTCACTCAACCGCTCTTCGTGCTGCTCCATCTTCGCTCGTGTTTTTAAAAATGGCGGTTGTGAAAACAAACCAAACCGGGAAAGTAGGGAGGCGGAAGTGCGTGTACAGCGGATGTAGAGTGGACCAATCAGAGCCCTCTTATCTGCGAGGTTGTCTGTGGTGGTCACAATTTTTGGGAGGTGCGCGCAGAGCGTCTGCGAAGGGGGGGGGCTTCGCAGACACTATCTGCGACGGCATCTGCGAGGACTGGGTTGTCAGCATAAATTGGCCTTTTATTCCGCCAATACTGGGAGAGTACACGTCCGTGTAGCAGCATTCTTGTATCTTTCTTGCAAAGATTTTCCAGCAGATCATACTGCATCTCCCAAGTATCAGTCGGCATTTCCATCGTAATCAAGGGAAAAAGGATTTGTTCAGAATCCTGCTCTGTGTAGGCAAAGGTGCTGGCTCTCACATCAGTAAGGCGCTCCACTTCCTCATAATACATGATTAGAGGAGCTCTACTCAATTAGTCATGAAGGTCCATAAGGGTAGGAGCAGGCTTCACTCAATGTGTTTTAATTAATTCTGAGAGTGCTGACCTAATGTATAGTCAATTTAAAAGAAATTAGATTATCAAAGTTTCCATCCACCTTCACTTAAATGCAGCTTGCCTTATAGCCAACTTTTAAGAGTACAGGTAGTCGTCGATTTATGACCTATGCAACTTATGACCGATCGACTTTACGACCGTCTGGTTACGACTGGTGAGTGTTTCCCAGCTGAGCTAGCCGAGTGTACGACAGTTTCCGCCCCAGCTCTCGGCATCGCCCAGCATCCAGCCTCTCGCCACACACGCTGCTCAGTGTGAGCAGTATCCCGGTACAGATTTAGTTCTACAACCCCGATTCCAAAAAAGTTGGGACAAAGTACAAATTGTAAATAAAAATGGAATGCAATGATGTGGAAGTTTCAAAATTCCATATTTTATTCAGAATAGAACATAGATGACATATCAAAATGTTTAAACTTAGAAAATGTATCATTTAAAGAGAAAAATTAGGTGATTTTTAAATTTCATGAAAACAACATCTCAAAAAAGTTGGGACAAGGCCATGTTTACCACTGTGAGACATCCCCTTTTCTCTTTACAACAGTCTGTAAACGTCTGGGGACTGAGGAGACAAGTTGCTCAAGTTTAGGGATAGGAATGTTAACCCATTCTTGTCTAATGTAGGATTCTAGTTGCTCAACTGTCTTAGGTCTTTTTTGTCGTATCTTCCGTTTTATGATGCGCCAAATGTTTTCTATGGGTGAAAGATCTGGACGGCATGCTGGCCAGTTCAGTACCCAGGCCCTTCTTCTACGCAGCCATGATGCTGTAATTGATGCAGTATGTGGTTTGGCATTGTCATGTTGGAAAATGCAAGGTCTTCCCTGAAAGAGATGTTGTCTGGATGGGAGCATATGTTGCTCTAGAACCTGGATATACCTTTCAGCATTGATGGTGTCTTTCCAGATATGTAAGCTGCCCATGCCACACGCTAGAGGTCTGCGTGGGTTGGATTTTTCAGTCCCGCTCCCGCCCGCATTGTGCAGTCCCGCGCCCGCAAAGAATTATGATTTTCAGTCCCGCTCCCGCCCGCCATATTTTGTCCCGCTCGCAAATCCCGCATGATGCAGACGTTCGCGTTATTTCTCAGGAAAGTTCTTGTCTTGACACAGCATGATGGTGCCCCGCCCCCTACTTTGAATGGATTTGAGCATAAATATCTACAGCTCACGCTTGTTAATATTTACCTTGTTTCTGAATTCAGCATGTAGTATCTCTAATAGTAATAATTAATGCTGTCAAACAATTAAAATATTTAATCGCAAATCACACACTTTTATCACGAGAAACCATTGTAATTCTCTGATCAGCATAAAAAAGTGAAATGGGCTTGCTTTGTACCAATATTTTTGTTTTTTTTTATTGCAAAGCAGAGCTAGTAAAAGAAATGAATTGATTTACTGCTTGCGTTAGTCTACAACTTTAATCAGAGAGACATGTTACACAGTGACGGTAGGCTTGACTCAATGCTATACCAGAAATCCTTCCTGTAATATGCAAATTTGGCCGCCTCTGATTGGACAGCCAAATTTGCATATTACAGGAAGGATTTCTGGGATAGCATTGAGTCAAGCCTACCGTCACTGTGTAAGCTGTCTCTCTGATTAAAGTTGTAGACTAACGCAACAAGTAAATCAATTCACTCATGTTTCTCTTGCTAGCTGGGTGTGAACTGCGAGTCATTAGAGTGATCAATGGCAAGTTTAAGATGGTATTTCTCACTCAATCTGGCAATCTGACTTTCTCTGCAAATTTAGGCATCTTAAAATGTTTTTATTAATGCCAAATAAAATATCCAGCACAAATTATATATGATAGACGTAAATTAATAATTTATAAATTTTATTTCAAGCACATTTTTAGTTAGCAGGACTGCAGCTCATCACCGCTCCCACCCGCGCCACATATGCACTCCCGCTCCCGCCTGCACGCGCATATGTGCACTTCCGGTCCCGCCCGCAATGAGCTTTCAAAATTTGTCCCGCGCCGCACTGCTTTGCGGCGACTCCCGCGGGAGTGCAGGGCTCTACCACACGCACTAATGCAACCCCATACCATCAGAGATGCAGGCTTCTGAACTGAGCGCTGATAACAACTTGGGTCGTCCTTCTCCTCTTTAGTCAGAATGACACGGCATCCCTGATTTCCATAAAGAACTTCAAATTTTGATTCGTCTGACCACAGAACAGTTTTCCACTTTGCCACAGTCCATTTTAAATGAGCCTTGGCCCAGAGAAGACGTCTGCACTTCTGGATCACGTTTAGGTATGGCTTTTTCTTTGAACTATGGAGCACTTGCATGTGACGTCACAGCCGATCCAGATTGTGACAGACGCCATCTTGTCAGTCAAACGCCATATTTCCGCCTTCTACTTCTATTTCTGGTTCTACTTCTGCTTCTACTTCTACCTTTTCTTCAGGAAAAACCTACTATATACAATTCTACTACAACGGCTGCAGCTACAAGCTCTCCCTACCTGTGCACGTTTATGGTTTTTGTATGTATTTTTGCGTGTTGTTCGTCTGTACCGGACTTCAATATCCACTATAACCGTATGGACTTACTGGACATTGGTTTCCAGCAGAAAATGACGGTTTGTAGCGATTTCCATCGCATGCACAACATTCCGGACGAGATAGCGAGACCAGCGGGGTCTCCATGGATTGTTATTGGAAGCAAAGCGAAGGAGGCGGCACCGGGAGCGGAAGCAAAAGCGAGGCTGCAGAGCCGGGCTGTTGACTAAGCTCAGAAAACAGCCACTCAAATCTCCACTGCTAAGCCTCTACCTCTCCAACGCCAGGTAAACAAGACAGACAATTTGGAATTACAGCTGGAATTACCTTATTCTATTCTATAATCGGCTGGTCAGTGCTATACTCAATACTTAAGTGACTTACCCATCCAGTGAGGATTATTTTCTTGTTTACAAGACGCCACATCTGAGTCGCTGACAAATCCTGAATTTCTGTAAAGATAACTGTCCAGAGATTTATAAGCACGCAGTGCTTCACCACTGAACAGTGAGGGAAAGTTTAATGAGGTAATTATACACATCTGGGTATTCCACCTCTGGCAGTTCAAAATCCACTGACGCGGTCGTAAAAACTCCGTCTGGTAAGCCATAAGGGTCACTAATCTGTAGATCATTTATTTTAGACATATATCTAGTTATCTGTTCATTAGAAAAATGAGCCGTGTAGTCCGTCGGTTGAAATTGATCCATTCTGTACACGAGTGCAGCAGTATTCAGCTGTTTTTTACCGACAAGATGGCGGCTGTGTACTTTCCGGTCATGTGACTGCAAGATCTCTATAGAGTTTTAGCTGGCAACGGCGGATAGCACGGTGAATTGTGTTCACAGATAATGTTCTCTGGAAATATTCCTGAGCCCATTTTGTGACTTCCAATACAGAAGCATGTCTGTATGTGATGCAGTGCCGTCTAAGGGCCCGAAGATCACGGGCACCCAGTATAGTTTACCGGCCTTGACCCTTACGCACAGAGATTCTTCCAGATTCTCTGAATCTTTTGATATTATGCACTGTAGATGATATGTTCAAACTCTTTGCAATTTTACACTGTCGAACTCCTTTCTGATATTGCTCCACTATTTGTCGACGCAGAATTAGGGGGATTGGTGATCCTCTTCCCATCTTTACTTCTGAGAGCCGCTGCCACTCCAAGATGCTCTTTTTATACCCAGTCATGTTAATGACCTACTGCCAGTTGACCTAATGAGTTGCAATTTGGTCCTCCAGCTGTTCCTTTTTTGTACCTTTAACTTTTCCAGCCTCTTATTGCCCCTGTCCCAACTTTTTTGAAATGTGTTGCTGTCATGAAATTTCAAATGAGCCAATATTTGGCATGAAATTTCAAAATGTCTCACTTTCGACATTTGATATGTTGTCTATGTTCTATTGTGAATACAATATCAGTTTTTGAGATTTGTAAATTATTGCATTCAGTTTTTATTTACAATTTGTACTTTGTCCCAACTTTTTTGGAATCAGGGTTGTAAAACATAGAACGATTTGCAAGGATTGAACGGATGGTACATGACGCGCTTCGTCCATATCGTGAAATTTATGAGGAGAAAAAGAAAAACAATTCAGACGAGGCTTACCATGTTTATGAAAAGAGCAAATCCTCCCGCCAGCCCGAGCGCTGCAACAGCTGATGACGTAGACGACCCATAGCCAAACACCAGTCATGCCAGCGGTCACTAAGTTTTGTATTTTGCTATGTTTTACATTTGTATTTTGGTATGTTTCAAACTAAAATGTTTTCTATTTTTCACACCTGTATTTCATACTTTTTGTTTTGCACACATTAAATGAATTGCACTGTACGCAGTGTAGTATGCAGTGTTTGACAAACCAAATAATGAGCCAAGGTAATGAAATAAGAAAATGTTGATAAAATAAGACTTTAAAGGAAAACTCCAGAGTGAAATGCTTTTTAGGTCCATTTTCGCATTATTGGGAGTGCATACGTTGAGTTGCTATCACAGTCGCGTCAATCGGATGTGTTTTGAGAAAATTCGTTTTTTGTGATTTCAACCGGAAAGCGCTAACACGGCAGTGCCCGGGGCATGTCTTTTTGCCGATACAAAACGCTAGTTTTAAAACCATTGCAAAGCTTAAAACAACATGACCGTTCTGTGGAAGTGAGTAGAGGGTTCCTACAAACAAAACGAGGTGTCTCTAGCTCTGCAAGTGCACGGATAGAGTGTGTAGAATAGTAAATACAAAGCCAGTGACCTTACCTGATGTTGGGCTTCCTCAGATGCCATCTTCAGTGGACAGTCCGTAAAAGTCGAGTGCAGAGCCCATCCCTGCACTCGGCACTCGACTACCTGTATGTCATATCTGCGATAGTGAAGAAGCATTTGAGGCACAGGCAGGAGTTTTATGCCAAAGATTTCTTGACAAGGGGAATGCCCCAACTTTATTGCAAGGTTGCCTGGAGCGGGTGCGTGCTATTCAATGCTCCGATTTAATGACTGATCGCACACACACACAAAAGACATGCAACACTAATACTCCAGTCACCTTTGTGTCCACTTATGGGCAGATATCAAATACACTAAAAAATATTGTTTATCGCCATTGGCACATTTTAAGTAGTGATCCAAACATTGGCCATGCTTTTCAAGATCTCCCGTGCGCTTGCTATAAAAGAGCACCCAACTTGAGAGACCAATTAGTACGGTCAGATCTTCCTGCATTAACTCCATCGTTTCCCTTTAAGATTCCATACGGTAATTTTAAGTGTCTTAATTATCATGGATTAAAGCAAAAAAAAAAAAAAATCATCTGACTGAAAAAAAAAAAGCTCCATGTCATTGGCCCCTACCACATCAGCGATGCGTCAAATTTTAAATGCCATGTTGTCCATTATCCCCTCGGCCCCTACTTATAGTACATTTACATAATTTTAACAATGACTAAAGCTATAAGGCAAGACTTTACCATTGTCATTACTGGCTATAAATGATGAAACATCAAGTTTTCAGCGCAAAGTGCAAATTTATTTCAACAATACTTTAGTAATGCACAACAGTGGTTAAGAGAAAAGTGCAAGTGCAGTCGAACTTGAACCATGCTTTCAAAAGAGTGGAACAGAAAGAACTTGCAAGAAAAGTAAAGTGAAAGTTCACTTTTTCTGCTTCTTAGCAGTGAAGCCAAAGGCATCTAGTTTTTTGCCATTGCTTCCATAGACTTTTTTTATGGCAAACTACACAAAAGCACACACCTGCCATTTTCATCTTTTTGCACCATGGACTAAATGGCTTGCCATTATCGCCCATTTCATTTAGCCAAGCCCATCTCCACTTATTCTTTACCGTTTTGTCGATGTCTGACACATCTGTGCTTTCATTTAAAAGAAGCGCGTCCATGCTGGCAAAACCGAAAGTAATTTGACGCACTCTATGGAAATCGAAGGGCCTCTGTCACGTGGCCTTATACGCAGTACTCGAGTTGAGGGGGGATGTGGGGGGAGGCATCCCCTTTCTGAAATAAAAATCTCAAATCATCCCCCTTATAAAACGGCCATCCCCCCCCCCATCACATCCCTTGTGCCATCTTACCGATTAATGTGGAAATTAGCCTACTATTATTTTAACAAATATTACTATTTCAGCATTAGAGGCTTTGCGCAGTGATAGCCTACATGTAGCCGGATAAAAAAGACGCATATTTATTTATTCGGTTGCACCTCTCATTCATACCTATACGGAGGTTTCAGACACTGAAAAGAGCTACTTTCACAAACTCTGGGCAGAGTGGAGATTTCTGAAAACTCCATCTTCAGACACGCGTGTAAATCGGGAAAACGAAGCAACAGTGGGCGAGAGGGCGCGCGCGAATATAATGAGTCACAGGTGTGAATCTTTCACCGAATGCCAATTGTCCCGGTTCTTCATGAAATCGCACGCGCACGCACAAATTCATCAGGTTAACTTTCAAATAACTGTTCTTGTGCACTTGCGACACCGGAGCCACTTTCCTGAATTTTGAGCTTCGGAGTATTCGCTTCTTTATCTATTTAATCAATTAATTTGTTACATACTACATTAAATTACTAATGTAAAACATTAGTAGCCTATTTAAGCAATAGCTGTTTTCTGCACTGTTTTCCGACCTTTTGTGCTTAGTGAATGAGACACTTCATTACACTCCACTGACTGACTTCCAATTCCGGACTTTTTTGAAAATGTAAAATATAGGCCTACGAGATGTTTTTTTTGGGACTTAATTCGCGTTGGTCCTTCACTATTAATTTTTGAGACTGACGAGGCACTAAATACTGTGGAATTATTTTCTCCTTACTATGAAGTTTGGCATCTTAAACAAGTGTCGGGAAATCTTGCAACCTGACTCCGCAGCCTCCAATGTTTAAGCGAACTGCTGAAACCATAATGTTTAAAGATTAAATCGTAGGCTAATCAAACCAAAGAAAAACACAGCCTTTCCAGGACGTTGTCTGCCGAAGCCTACAAAAGGCTTAATAGCAAAGGTCTTGCTGCGGCTTCAACTTTTCACCTGATCACCTTCCAGTAGGCAAATATCATTATTACTACTACTATTAGTAGTAGACAAGTAACCTAGTTGCCTAGTAGTAGGACAGCCAAATAGTTTCATCAGTGGCCTACGCCGAGCCTCCCCGGGACTAGACAGTAGCGGAGGCTGTATTTATTTATTTATGCCTATCTAGCGCAACAATTTATTCCTTTACATATACTCAAACATAGCACAAGAAAGGGTTCAACAACAGGCAATCACATCGGTGTCAGACCTATGGGCCTACCCCCCCTTTTTTTCCCTCGGATCTGCATCACTCATTATTGACCTTTAGCGCTCCCAGTTGACGGAAATCCGTCGTAGCGACGGAAAACTTTAATCCATGAATTATGCAATATGGAACAACATGCTCACAGAAAAATATTTTACACATCCGAAAACAGAGCATATAAAAGTAAAGGGCAGAATTACTCGTTTATGGTTTTTGTGTATTTATTGATATGCCCTTGCAGGCTATTTTATGTGGGTAAAACAAAATGGCAATTAAAAACTAGAATTTGTGAACATAAATATACAATTAGAAAAAAAAATTATGAAAGGTCATCAGCTGCAAGACACTAATATTGCGGGCCATGACGCCAATGCGCTCAGGTTCATGGGCTTGGATATATCGGTCTCCAAGAGGTGGAGACCGTGAGAATCGCCTCCTACAAGGGGAGGCTTGGTATATTTTTAACTTGAATACTTGCATTCCTCATGGAATGAATGAAGATTTGTCTTTGACCTGTTTCTTGTAAAAATGTGAATTGATGATGCTTGTGTTGACATATTTCCATAATTTCATTTGGATTTTTTTTTTACAAGCAGTTTTAAGACCAATGGATTGTTTTAATTGCTGTATTAATATTGGCAATTATTGTATTGTCATTGGTTGATGATGGGGGTGTGTACATGAGTGTGGGTATTTAAGATTTGTAGTAACACTACTGTACTTGAGCAAAGTGAGGAAGACACACGCCGAAACGCGTTTGTGTGAATAAATATTTGTATGCATAGTGCGGCTTCTTTCCCTTTCTTTTGAATTGACTATACATTAGGTCAGCACTCTCAGAATTAATAAAAACACATTGAGTGAAGCCTGCTCCTACCCTTATGCACCTCAAAGTTACTTATGTACATGATTGTGATTTTCTTTTTTGTGCAATGTCCAATCAAAATAAGACAAGCAATAGTTAAAAAAAAAAAAACAAACATTCAAAACACAAAACTCCATTTTCAAATTTCATTCTTCAAAAATATTTGTACACTGTAAGACTGGCACATCACAGAAATGCACATAACATGTTCTTTGATATATAAGTATACAAAATGACTGCCATTTCCACTACATTTTACATGTCATAATGCTCATCAGTATTTCAGAATAATTTAATCTCTGGTGATGCACAGCCCTCAATTATTAGAATCAAGAGGCGCCGTGCTAAGGTGGTATTAACAGTGACATTCAGGTGTTTCATGATTATTATGATTTCATCTATCAATCATTTGTTTTTAAGAAAGTTGTTAAAGAGGGCTGCACTCTATTGACCCAAGTACTGTGATTCTGTGATAGACCAGAGTAATGATTAATCTGCATGAACATTTTAATGTTTGTCAAATCACAAACGCTGTGATTCATCAAAACTCCAGACAGAAACAAACACAAGCAGTTCAAGCATTATATTACAAATAGTCACTATACCAATTTTTGTACCTTGTGCATATTTTGGTCATGCAACATGAGACTAATAAGCAGATATAAGATATATTTTTTGCATGTTACTTATACTGTATATAGCTGTTTACTGCCATTATGGATGCATATATACATGGAGTTTTGGAAAGACATTTTTGTAGAGACTGCATGATGCCATTGTTAATCATTGCGTGACAATTTAACAATTGGGACAGGCATTAAACACAAACTAAGAATTAATTTTATATATAGATTTAAAGCTCCGATTGAAAAGTTTTTCCTGTGCTGACAATTTTACTGTTCCACATGCATGCATGTAACTACCTTTACCTGCTGCATTTCCCATGGGTTGGGATGATCACAGCAAACAATCCTGTAATAAAGATTCACAAATTATATATTGTTCAACACCAGAGTATAAGTAATTTCCAGTAACTTACCATAAACATGTACTATTAATAAAAGGTCATGCTTCCAGTCCCAAAAACTAATCAAGTATGGATACATGGTTATGAATTTGAGTTTTGAGGACTGGTACCTGGACTAATGCTAACCTCAAGCACTGGACTGTGTCAGATTTGACATTTCTTTCTCCCTTACACACACAAATAAATAATCAAAAGAATTTTAATTTTGAACCGGTTCACCATTTTGACAACACACATCTAATCAGCGAGAAAACACTGGGAGTGACCAGAAGAGTCATTGGAGTGAAATACAGAGACTCAGATTGTTTTGCAGGTCAAGGGGCCCACAGGGCCCCTCCTGGGAAAAAACAGGGGCCCATTTCTACAATGGGGGGCCCAGTGATTATCCTTCAGTTGAAGCGAACCTAGTGAGCGAAGCGAGCCCAATGAACAGCTGGGACAGCCCAGGGGCTGTTTTTTTCTTCTCAATTCTGTTTTTTTTTTTGGTATTAGAAGCCATATGAAGCAATGTAGATGACAAAAATCAATGTTTCAACCAAATATATTGAGATATTGTTTAATCAGTGGCAATATTTTGGAATTCAACCACAGACCACTATATATCACATCTATATTATCTCCTTGTAAATTATAATTTATTTTATTAACTTGTTTTCAGTTTGGTGTAGGTCTATAGTAGTAGTAGTAGTAGTAGTAGTCACCAGTGGTAGTGGTAGTAGTAGTAGTAGTAGTTGTTGTTGTAAATCTAGTATGACTAATTACCTTGGGTATCGGGGCATCAGTTTTTTCAGGTGAATGTACTCTCTTTCTGCCAAAGAATGACAAAATAGATTTTTTTCTCATCCATGTTTTCTTGTCTCTTTCGAATATTCGTACATAGACCGTAAGACACCACCTAACGAAAGACTTGGATCAGGTTTTACTCGCTTGGGACGCTACAAACGGGTCCGATGTATATTCAATATGGGGGCGGTCAAAACAAATTCATCCGATGCTGAAATCTGTTGAATATCCAGATAATTATGTTGGAAGTTGCATATTTGTGCAAGATTTTCGATATTGAGACCATGTAGTCAAGTAATATCAGTCCCCCCAGGATTTCGCGGGCCTTTTTTGTGATTGTTGCGGGCTAAAATGTCTGATGTTGCCGGGGGGGGGGGGGGGGGGGGGGGGGGGGGGGGGGGTTTCCAAAAAATTGCGATGAAAGTTGCGGCGTTTTTTAGGTTTTTGTTGCGATTACATTGCGGGAGGAAGTGAAAGTTGCGAGAAATTGTTGCGATTTTCTCTTTTTGTGATTAAAATTGAGTGATATGTTAAATATTAAGTTATTACTGAAAAACTATTGATTAAAAAAACAGACACTGAGAAATGGCCCTATAAACAACTTTACCAACAGAAAAGATTACCAGGACTACAAAAATGCAGAAAAATAGGCTTTACTTATCCAAATGCACCTGTTGGTTCAAAAGTTAAAGTGCATAGAACCTCACAGCACAACATGAAGTTACCTTAAAATATTATATATATATATATATATATATATATATATATATATATATATATATATATATGCATGCCTCAGCTTTCATGTAAGAAAAAAAAAACTATTAATACTAGTACTGTGTGCAGGCAGTCTCTCCTGAAGACTAAATTAAACAATAATTATAAACTAATAAAATAAATGGCTCAGGCTTCATAGAAAAAAAAAACAATTTGAACAGAATCTCACAGTATGATGCTGAAGCTGCCTAGACAGTGGAAAATAAAATACCATTTTGGCAAAAATGTTGGCATCCATTAATTTCTTGTATTAAGTAAAAAAATAAGGCCATTACTAAAAAATGTTCTGTTTCCGGTCCACCGGCCGGGTGAGTGCCGTTTGTGCGGGTGAAATTTTTTTTTTTAACGACGGTTTTTCGCATTTTTTTCGGGTTCGTAAATCTAAAATCGAACTTGACATTTCCGCATTCCCAGGGCTTTCCACTAAGGCTCATACTAGCCAGCCATAAATAAGTAGCCGGGGGGGGGGGGGGGGGGGGAACACAAAATAAACTCCTGTGCACGCAGTTCCCAGGGTTAAATGTATTTTCCACAGACCATTTATTTATTCACTTTACTCAAATACAAATTAAAATGGCAGTAAATCTTCTTTCTTTTCTTGCGTATTGCATCATGAGGCGTTCCTGGCTTGTAAATCTCTTATTTTCGGTGCATGACACATTCACGCAGCTGAGTGCGCGCGCACACCGCATGTCGGGGCGCGGATGAGTTACTCTCCCTTGATCAACGGTTCAGTTTGACATTATCGTCAGTCCGTTAGATGAACATTTAATTTTATTAAAATCGAAAATTAATATTTAGAGCCTGTGGGCTACAAAAATAGTCATTAAAGTAGCCGGCTGGACTTAATTGTGTGGCCGGCAGCCGGCGCTTGTGGAAAGCCCTGTCGAATCAACTCTGCGCATGCGCCATGCGGCACAAAAAAATGGCAGCCACCATGAAGGAAAGAGATCCGGAGTTTTCAAACATTTGCTGAAGTGTGAAATCGCAAAATGGTATTCTAGCGAACAACAAAATAGTAAAGATTCAGAAAAACAAATCATTCAGTGATCATTTTAATAGTGTAATTTCATCCGAACTAGGCCTAACGGTCGATTTAGAACTACAAAAAGTCCGTGTCGGACATTTTAAGTACCTTTGTAAAAGTTTTGCAAATGTTGCAGTCAGCATTTAAAATGCTAACTTAAAGTTTTTGTACAAGTTTCAGTTGATTTAACTGTCATATTTTATTAAATGTGTCTGCTTTTGTAATAAAAAAAAAGTACTGAAAGAAAAAGCAAACACAGCATTGTGATTTCTTATCCATCCATATATAATAAAATGAATAAATAAATCCCTCCCTCCCGACTGAAATTTTTTTTGCCCACCCGGTGGACAGGAAACGGATTTTTTTTAAGGATGGCCTAATGTAAAGTGCACACAGTCCTTCACTGTAAACATAACACATTTTCAGTAACAGAATTTAAGCCTACATAAACACTGACTCGCACATGCTGCTTCTCTTGAACGGAAACACGGAAGTAAGCAGTGTTGAGCAATTCCAGCGTTATGGACGTGACACTTGAACTCAAAATGGCAACAAATGACCCAGTGCATGTTTTATTGTCTCCCAGTATTTAAACAGGTGTTGCATATTTTAAGGCTGTACCATACTGGAGAAGTGATAGAACAAGAACAATTCCCATAGTACATCTAGGGCATGCCAGAAAATGCCAATAAAAGATGCGTTATGGATGTGACAGAAAAAGTATCACTTTTCTTGGGTTACTGTACATTTTTATCAAACTCTGTGAAATTGTAAACCTAATGTCGAAATGGAGATATCCATTTGATAGAGGGGTCCAAGGTGAATATTAAAAAATCTTTGTTTAAAATATTTTGTATTTCATGCAGAGTTTCGGAAGGAAAAGTCAGCGTTATGGATGTGACGAAATTCCGTTATGGATGTGAGGCGTCTGAAATAGACATGGCATATGTTTAGAAAATCAGCAATTTAACCACCATAACCCTTTGAAAAACTCTCTAAATATCAGCTAAAACTATCAAAGTTCTTAAATAATATTTAGGATGGCTATTGTTTTGCTGTTTTGTGGATTTTAGCATACATTTCTGTGGCTTGTGGCAATAATATAGAATTGTACATGATCAAAGTTGATTTTAGCTTATAAGAAAGAAAGACTGACAGTGACATATTAGGTTGGTTACAAATTGGTTCAACTTATTCACATCTGTAAAATACAGGCCTAGGTGATATCTCTGGGAGTGGTTTTGATGTATTACATGTTGCTTGATTTTTGCATGGTGAGGTTGACATTTACATGGAATTGCCCTGTTGCCAGATACTGCTGACGTTTTCCAGCCCAAAATATGTTCAAAACCTGCCAAAATGCACTTGAAACCCCTCAACTGGACGGGAAACCGCCCAATCTGGCAATACTGGAAGTAAGGCGGAAGGTAGTTTGTCAACGTCACTTCAAGACAACGCCAACGATTGGTCAAATTTGCGGGAAAGTTGCAGTGATTGGTTATAATTGCAACACCGCCCTGAATTTGCGTTGAAGTTGCAAATCGCAACATCGCGAAATCCTGGAGGGTCTGTAATACGCCATGAAACGTTTCAAATAGGGTATAAAATGCTCGCATCCATATTGGCCCCTGCCCCTCTCGACAATGCGTTCATTATTCAAAATAGTGCATCTTAGACGCGGGCGCACCAACAATCTGAGTCTCTGGAAATATCGGAAATTATTATACAGTGGCGCTTGAAAGTTTGTAAACCCTTTTGAATTTTCTATATTTCTGCATAAACATGACCTAAATCATCAGATTTTCACACAAGTCCTAAAAGTAGCTAAAGAGAACCCAGTTAAACAAATGAGACAAAAATATTATACTTGGTCATTTATTTATTGAGGAAAATGATCCAATATTACATATCTGTGAGTGGCAAAAGTATGTGAACCTTTGCTATCAGTATCTGGCGAGACCCTCTTGTGCAGCAATAACTGCAACTAAACATTTCTGGTAACTGTTGATCAGTCCTGCACACCGGCTTGGAGGAATTTTAGCCCATTCCTCCGTACAGAACAGCTTCAACTCTGGGATGTTGGTGGGTTTCCTCACATGAACTGCTCGCTTCAGGTCCTTCCACAACATTTCGATTGGATTAAGGTCAGGAGTTTGACTTGGCCATTCCAAAACATTAACTTTATTCTTCTTTAATCCTTCTCTGGTAGAACGACTTGTGTGCTTAGGGTCATTGTCTTGCTGCATGACCCACCTTCTCATTCATGGACAGATGTCCTGACATTTTCCTTTAGAATTCGCTGGTGTAATTCAGAATTCATTGTTCCATCAATGATGGCAAGCCATCCTAGCCCAGATGCAGCAAAAACAGGCCCAAACCATGATACTACTACCACCACCACATTTCACAGATGGGATAAGGTTCTTATGCTGGAATGCAGTGTTTTCCTTTCTCCAAACAGAACACTTCTCATTTAAACCAAATAGTTCTATTTTGGTCTCATCCATCCACAAAACATTTTTCCAATAGCCTTCTGGCTTGTCTATGTGATCTTTAGCTAACTGCAGACGAGCAGCAATGTTCTTTTTGGGGAGCGGTGGCCTTCACCTTGCAACCCTGCCATGCACACCATTGTTGTTCAGTGTTCTCCTGATGGTGGACTCATGAACATTAGCCAATGTGAGAGAGGCCTTCAGTTGCTTAGAAGTTACCCTAAGGACCTTAGAAGGTCCTTTGTGACCTCACAGACTATTACACGCCTTGCTCTTGGAGTGATCTTTGTTGGTCGACCACTCCTGGGAAGGGTAACAATGGTCTTGAGTTTCCTCCATTTGTATACAATCTGTCTGACTGTGGATGGGTGGAGTCCAAACTCTTTAGACATGGTTTTGTAACCTTTTCCAGCCTGATGAGCATCAACAACGCTTTTTCTGAGGTCCACAGAAATCTCCTTTGTTCGTGCCATGATACACTTCCACAAACATGTGTTGTGAAAATCAGACTTTGATAGATCCCTGTTCTTTAAATAAAACAGGGTGCCCAATCACATCCCATTGACTGAAAACACCTGACTCTAATTTCACCTTCAAATTAACTGCTAATCCTAGAGGTTCACATACTTCAGCCACTCACAGATATGTAATATTGGATCATTTTCCGCAATAAATAAAATGACCAAGTATAATATTTTTGTCTAATTTGTTTAACTGGGTTCTCTTTATCTACTTTCAGGACTTGTGTGAAAATCTGATGTTTTAGGTCATATTTATGCAGAAATATAGACAATTCTAAAGGGTTCACAAACTTTCAAACACCACTGTACATACAGGACATTTTTTCCATGGAATAAAAACAATGCACTCTATTCCCTTCAAGTGGGTTTATTGATAATATGCAATATTATCATTTCACTTATCCTCCATGTATTACGCCACTCTCCCCAATGGAGAATGAGTGTGCAATATTGTTATAATATTGCACGTTGTCAAGACAACATGACCTCACACATCAGAGCTCATGTGAATATCCAATGACAAAACTTTTCTGTTGCGCATGCGCACAATAATTTCTTTGTCCGCTGTGAAAGAGAGAAGACGAGACTAATCCAGTGCTAGGTTTAAGCAGTAAATAAACTGAAAACAAACTGAAGGTGCACTGAACACCCGAAAGGCTACCAAAACTTCATTGCATACTCTTCAGACATATTTACAATGGAAAAACATATCAATGGACATTGAAAAGCCAGAAAAGAGATACATCGGAGATGTAAAACTTCTGCGCTAGCGAGTGACTGACAATTTGTAAACAAACATGGCCACCAGATTTGCTTCATTAAAAGCAGAGGATTTTCAGAGAATTTTGGTTGCCGGGTCGCGCCGTTGCGTGTAACTGCCGATGTTGATTTTAAAAGTAACTAAGTAAATTACACAGGGAAAATATTATTATTAATAATATTATTATTATTATTATTCGGCTTGACTGCGCTAGCACTGGCCTTTGCTAACACTACACCGGCTGGAAGGTAACTGCACTGCCACGCTAACAGCAGTGAGTCACGGGTAAACTAGCGTGAGCTTTTGCTCACGCTACTGCTACGCCGGCTGGAAGGTAATGGGACTGCTGCACTAACAGCACTGAGTCGTGGGTAATCTAGCACTAGCCTTTGAGAATGCTGATATGAAGAGTATACACACACACACACACACACACACACACACCATTCAGCTAGTATGATATTGAACAAGGTCAAAGATGAGTTCAATATCATGCTAGCTGAATGGAATATATTTGATAGACCACTCAAAGCCAGCCAGTATTATTATACATACAGGACACTATTTCATTAGAATAAAAAGATGCATTCTCTTCCCTTCTAACATGCATACTATCAAACCAAATTCATTTGGTTTGATAGTATGCATGTTAGCATATCGCTTATTCTACATATATTACATCACTCTACCCAATGGAGAATGAGCATTGAATATGGTTTACAATATTGCATGGTTGTCAAGACAACATGATGTCACACGTCAGAGCTGATGCAAATATTCAATCACAATGTTTTCTGCTGCACATGTGCAGAAGCATTTCTTTGTTTGCCGGGAAATAGAAAGACACGTTGAACACCCGAAAGGCTACCAAAACTTCATTAGATATTCTTCACGCATATTTACAAGAGAAAAACATACCAATGGACATCGAAAAACTGGGGAAAAGAAAAAAAAAAAAGTGTGCATGTGTGGCGAACCGTTACTATTGGAGCTGGGACTTCAGCTCAGACAAAACTTAGCCAGACACCAAAAAAGCAACAGGGCAAAGGATTTTACAAAGGATTAGTGGCAGGGTGCCAGGGAGCTCTGTTGTGTGTAGCTGTCGATGTTGATCTTAAAAAGTAACTAAAGTAAATTACACAGGGAAATGAATACTTAAGTCTGAGTGAAAAATACCGTGGCAAGCATGCATGGAAGAGGACTCCGGAGACATAAATCTTAGTTTCTTGGTCGTTAGCCTGTGCTACTTGCTCTCGACAGCACTGGCTTGACCGTTTTATTAGCATTCGCTAACACTACTAATGAATGCTACACCAGCTGGAAGGTGACTTTACTGCTGCGCTGACGGGGCTAACTCACAATTAAGCTAGCGTTGGCCTTCAAGAAGGCCTAGGGTGATAAGTTTTTGGTCACTCTCACTATAAATCAAAATCTGATTAATTCATCTGTAGCTTCCTACATAACCATACACTGCCATGGCCTTCTGTCTTGGCAATGAAGTCCTAACCAATGAGCGAGCCAGTTCCAAACTCTTCTCAGCCTAGAGACAACAAACAAACAAAAAAAAAATCTAATTGGATAACTATTTTAATGTTTTCAGGACTGTAACCCTTTCACTTCTGAAGCAAATTTGACAGAAGATAAGGCCAAATTAAAATTAGAAGAGAATAATTATCCTGAAATTATGAAAAAAATACAAATACTTGAAATGCTGATATGTTTGGGCCTTTTCTGAAGGCCTAGAAGGTCCTGACAGTTCCCCTCTGGTGTATGTATAATAATAATAATAATAATAATTAGAAATTACTTTCATGGTATATCAGATGTATTCCACTCAGCTAGCATGATACTGAAAATGTATTTTGTATGAAAAATGCGAATTTTTCAACAAGAGAAGATAAACTTCACATCTTCAACCCAGTGTGTGATGTTTTTTTTTATTATATAGGCACATTTGCAAACAAAACGGAACCAAATTTATCAAAACAATTCATCAATTTCCTCACAAGTTACATATTGAGATTTGTGTCACGGATTTGGTTTGTATAACTTCGGATCTAGCTCATATGAAAAATACAAGTAGTGTATTTCCCAGTAAAACACCCATGTCATACACATACACATACATACACACACATTTTTTTATACACACACACACACACACACATTTTATATATATACACACACACACATATACACCCCCACCCCCGTGAATGCCTGTGATGCTGTCTGACATGACACGTGTTGCATACAGGACACATCATTCCTAGGACACTTTGCACAAGTCTGCAACAGAAGCTTCAGATAGGCCTACCGTGCAAAAGTCAGTATCAGATCAGTACCGGGTACTGGATGGGATGATATTCAGAGCTTTGATATAATAATAGAAGTAAATGAGCATCCCTGCAATAAAATAATGCAGATCTGTCCCACGGTGAGTCCTCGTAGTGATTTTACACTCACTGAAGAAGCGTAACAACTAAAATGGTGGAGGTCATTATCAAACCTGCGTGCGCCCTGGACACTCCACCCGCGCCGTCCTCTTCTCCGTAATCCTCCGTGTCATTTTCATTCTGGAGCTCGTCGTCGTCGTCCGAAAACCCGCTGCCCGCGTCCCGGTGGTCAGACGCGTCGGAGCACAAGCTCCTCATGTTGATCTTAACGTGCTCGCAGATAGTCCTCTCGGCGCCGTCGCACTCGCACGTGTCCAATAGACGCGCCTTGGGCACGGAGCGCATGTACTCGATAACTCGCCGACAGTCATCCGAGCAGCGTTCTCCGCCGAACAGCTCGCGGCAGTGGAACAGGTAGTCACGCATGGCAGCGCTGCAGGCCGCGTCGCCTTCACACGCGCGACGCGCTTCTGTGCAGCCCGTGTGGCTGATCCGCGGCATGCAGGGCTCAATGCGGCGCTTGGCGTTTACGCACACCGTGTCTGTGGCGCATTCGCAGTGCTCAAGGCCTGGGCCGTTGTCGGTCAGATTGAGCTGCACGATGGATGCGATGCAGTGGCTCGGGCACTTCTTCTTGTGTCCGTTAATCACGGGTCCGCACGCGCGCATGTACTGCGTGTAAGCGTAATGGCACTCTGGTTCTGATTGGCATTTCATAATGGCCTGCCAGCAGATCAGGCGGTGACCGTGAGCTGGGGATGCAACGGCTAAGGCGTTAAAACAAAGCAGTGTCAAACCGGCAGTCCAGATCCATACCGGGAGAATGGATATGTTTGCACAAGTATTGATGGGCATTCTGACTCACTACTGATTCGACTCTTTAGGACAAACCCCTTTCCGTGAATCGAAGTTTGCAGCACATTCCGAAATCTTATGTACAATTTCGACAGGTCTGTATTTGTCCATTTAACAGCCTTTTATTCTATGGCTGAGAATATCCTTCCTTTTAAGTGATAAAAAGTATGCTAATGGTAAAAGCTAAAAACACATTTACAGTTTACAGGCCAGTTTATTACTAACTATATATACACTAACGTGTATCCGCTTTAGGGAACCTGGCAGTCGTCGACAAGTAAAATAAAACGTAGTGTGGAAAAAACACGATTTTTTTTTCGTAGTGATGCCCTCAAAAAGAACCGACTCCTCAGCGACTCACCCATCACTATTCCAAATCCTGCTTTTAGTTTCACTAAACATTTTGTTATGTGCCTCCCAGGCGCAGAGTTTTCCGTTTAGTGTTCGACAGCCAGCACACATCCATGTCGGTACAGCTTATGTTAGTCCTGCAGTTCCACTTTGTTTTTAGCCAAAAGTCATTGCCTAAATAAACAGGAGCTCTGCGTTCACGGTTGTCTTTTTCGCATGCACATCCACGGATATGCCAGAATTTCTGTCAAATGCTCCATGCTGTAAACTTTTGAATTCCATTGCATCGAAAGTGAGGTGAGCAGGAGTCAGCAGAGAAACTCCACTTTTTAAAGGAAAGTTTCCTGCAGGTTTTCAGAGTAGTTTGTCCACATTTTCCCGTTCAGCGGCAACATTTTCATGCAATAAACTTAGGGAACCTACTTTCCCTCGGTTCTTCAGCAGCCCGTCTCGATTCCCTCATTTTTCGGCGTGAGAAGAGAATGTTGGATGACGTCCCAAACCACATACTACCGTACTACATAGTATTTCAAAATAGTACACTACCTATAGTTTTGACTCACTATTTAGTAAGTTAGTATGCGGGTTTGGACGCAGCCTCGGATTCCTATTGGTCTGCTGCGTTGTTGTGATTTCCGAGTCATTTGGGGGCGGGGTCAAGAACGTGACAAAGGAGTTTGGGTTTTTGGTAGGGGGATGGGGCTGAGCTTTCCTAAGTTCTTTTAGCTCCAGTAAATTTGCCTGTTTTAATATCTTGCAAGGCTTTTGCAATCTTGAGGCCATCCGTTTTCTAGAAAAGCAAGACCTGGCCATTAAACTGCTTATCAGTCAATTGTCCAATTTCTTTTGAGCGTGTGAAAATGGAAGGACGATGTAAACTTTTGGATTCCATCACGTCTGTAAACGTCTGTAATTCCTAAATGGTTAATGCAGTATTTTTGTTAAAGCCGTTGAATTAAAGCTGAAAGTCTACACTTCAGTCATATCTTAATGGCTTCACTTCAAATCCATTGTGGTGGTGTCCAAATACTTATGGACCTGAGTGTGCACGCGCGCGTGTGTATGTACCGTATGTGATTAGGACACTTTCTAATTCAGTGGTTTTTCTTTAAGACACTTTATGTCTGAAGGTAATGCTGGACTGTAATTTCTCTCAGTTGAGCAGTTCTTGACATAATATGCATTACTACAGTTGTGGAATAGGGCTATTTACTGTATTTTGATTATTTACCACCCCAATTCCAAAAAGTTGGGACACTGTCTCATCTCATCTCATTATCTCTAGCTGCTTTATCCTGTTCTACAGCATCGCAGGCAAGCTGGAGCCTATCCCAGCTGACTACGGGGCGAAAGGCGGGGTACACCCTGGACAAGTCACCAGGTCATCACAGGGCTGACACATGGACACAGACAACCATTCACACTCACACCTACGGTCAATTTAGAGTCACCATGTCTTTGGACTGTGGGGGAAACCGGAGCACCCGGAGGAAACCCACGCGGACACGGGGAGAACATGCAAACTCCGCACCGAAAGGCCCTCGCCGGACCTTCTTGCTGTGAGGCGACAGCGCTAACCACTACACCACCGTGCCGCCTTGGGACACTGTATAAAATATAAATAAAAAACAGAATGTGAAAATTTGCAAATCATGGAAACCCGATATTTAATTGAAAATAGTACAAAGACAACATATCAAATGTTGAAACTGAGAAATTTTATTGTTTTTTGAAATATATGCTCATTTTGAAATGCGTTTCAAAGAAGTTGGGGCAGGGGCATTTACCACTGTGTTACATCACCTCTACTTTTAACAACACTCTATAAGCGTTTGGGAACTGAAGAGACACCAATTGCTGTAGTTTTGAAAGAGAAATGTTGTCCCATTGGCACGCTGGTGTAGTGGGTAGCACTGTCGACTCATAGCAAGAAGGTCCTGGGTTCGAGCCCAGCAGCTGGTGAGGGCCTTTATGTGCGGAGTTTGCATGTTCTCCCTGTGTCCGCGGGGGTTTCCTCTGGGTGCTCCGGTTTCCCCCCACAGTCCAAAGACATGCAGGTGAGGCTAACTGGTGGCTCTAAATTGACCTAAATTGTGTGAGTGTGAATGGTTGTTTGTTTCTGTGTCAGCCCTGTGATGACCTGGTGACTTGTCCAGGGTGTACCCCGTCTCTTGCCCATAGTCAGCTGGGATAGAACAGGATAAGCGGCTACAGATAATGGATGTTGTCCCATTCTTGCCTGATGTACAATTTAATTTGCTCAACAGTTTGGGGTCTCGTTTGTCATCTTTTGCGCTTCATAATAAGCCAAATGTTTTAAATGAGAGACAGGTCTGGACTGCAAGCAGGCACCAGGACTCTTTTACAACAGAGCCATGCAGTTTTAAGGTGTGCAGAAAGCAGTTTGGCATTGTCTTGCTGAACCAGTGGCCTTCATTATGTTTTTCTTTTTTAATCTGATAGCAGAGGGTCGTTGAAACGACGTAGAGTTTTGGTCAGAATGGTCGGTTTCCGTCGTATGTCAGAAAATCAACGTTGAAACGGCGCCGTGAAACGTCGATTTCTCCGCCGTCTGAGAGGGTCGATTTATCACCGTTGAATCAACGTGGGTAAAGGTTGATCTGTCGACCGTCAGAGAAGGTTGAATATACGACGTTGAACCATCGTCACTTTTGCCGGCCAGTTTTCAACATTGGTAGGATCAACTGGCCCGTAGCCAGCGGGGATCGGAGGGTTCGTTTGATCCCCCCCGCGACACCGCGCCCCGGACACACACGCCTCAAGATTACTCAAGATTTATTCATTTGTTCATGTCCGATGAATATACATTGATTCACATTTAAATTTACAATATCAAATCCAGACTAATCAAAAAAGAAAAGTAGACTAAGTGAGGACGAGTTAGAAAAACGGGTTCATTTCTCCTATGTTTATGTTTACACGTTTTGTTCAGACTGCTTTACACCCCAATCCAGTGGGTGGCGGTAATGCCCCCATTAGACCCCTTTCACTGACGTCACCCGAAACCGGAAGTAAACAAACCCATAAGGTCCAAAACTGGGCTCTGCAGTGGGGATTTAGAATTTCTATAGATAAAACTAAAACTGTTTTTTTTACCAGAAGAAATATTCCTATGGAGTTGAAGTTGAACTTATTTGGATGTGAGTTAGAAAGAGTTGAGTGTTTTAAATACTTGGGCCTATGGTTTGATAAGAGGTTAACCTGGTCTGCGCATATACAGAGCATGCTAGACAAGTGTAAAAAGGTACTAAATATAATGCGCTGCCTGCGTGGAGTGGATTGGGGAGCCAAAAGGTCAGCTTTGAGGACTATATATGTCAGCCTTATAAGATCCGTATTTGACTACGGGTGTGTGGCATACAGATCTGCATCTAAGACGCTGTTGAGGAAACTAGATGTCATCCAGCATAAAGCATTAAGATTATGTTGTGGGGCCATGAAATCTACTCCTGTTAATGCTATACAGGTAGAGATGGGGGAAATGCCACTATATATAAGGAGGGACCAGCTGGTCTTGGTCTATTGGGCTAACCTCAGAGGGCAAAGAAATGATCATATTAGTAAGTCTACGTTAATACATTGCCAGGAGAGAGATAAACCAGGTAAAAGCTTTGGGTGGGTGGTTCCACAAAAAGTAGAGGCGTTGGGCTTGCAGGCGCTAGCTCTGTGCCCAGCTGTTTCACATCCAGTTGTGCCGCCATGGTTGTTAAAGAAGCCAGTAATAGATTTAGTACTTCTGGAGTTGAAGAAGAGCGAAGACTTCAGCAAAGATATGGTCGAGTGCCATATTAGTGTACAGTACAAGGACAAACTTAGGGTCTATACTGATGCATCAAAGTCTGCAGGCGGTAAAGTTGGCATTGCATTTGTAGTTCCAGAGCTCAAAATTTGCAAAACAGAAAGGTTAACCAATGATCTTGCAGTATACACAGCAGAACTAGTAGCCATCCTCACTGCATTATCCTGGATAGAGGGATATAGTCCTAAGGGTGGAGTGCTTATTGCTTCAGATTCTGCTTCTGCGCTGATGAGTATTCAGAATACTATGTCAGAGTCCAGACAAGACTTAGTGTTGGAAATTGCACAATTGGTTAGTGGAATTATAAACTCAGGTACAGATGTAACTTTCTTATGGATCCCAGCACATATTGGGATAAGAGGGAATGAGTTGGCAGACATGAACGCCAAAAAAGCATGTGTGACCCCTGAGGTCACCTTAGAAATTGTCTATAGTAAGACTGAGGTAAAGTCACTAATTAAGTCAAAGTCCAGAGAGTTATGGCAGAGTGAGTGGAATGGTGCAGCTACTGGGAGGAAATATTATGCAATTCAAAGGGTGGTAGGTCATGCAAGGCCAACAGCAAGATCCACCAAAGAGGAGGATATTATATCTAGAATGAGGTTTGGGCATTCTGGTCTGAACAGTACTCTATTTCTCTTTAAAAAGCATGTGGATGTAAAGTGTGGTGTATGTGGTTCTACTGAGACTGTGGAGCATGCAATTGAACATTGTGTCAAGTTTGAGCAGGAGAGGCAGCACCTCATCCTTGGATTACAGTCAGAAAGTGTGCCTTTTAATGTAAAAGCAATTTTGCAGAGGAACTCAAGCGAGAAGTGCTTTAAGCATTTATTTCACTTTATGGAAGTCACTGGACTGATTAGAAGAATATAATGGATTCTCTCTTTCATTTCTTTCACTCTTTCTTTACTTCTTTTTTTTAATTTTCTTTATTATAATAATAATAATATATATTTTTTATTTAATTATTATTTAGTTTATAGTAGAGATAGTTTACGCCCAGACTCACACTCCATTTCGGTAGGTGGCGGTAATGCTTCCAAAAAGTTGTTTGCCAACCGCCAATTAAAAGAAGAAGAAGTAAACAAACCCTGCGCCACATTGGAAGACCAACAAACTCGTGATTTGGGGGAAATAAAGGCAGCGCGCGGAATGTGAACCCACGGGTTCATCATAAACCTACAATGGTAAACTTTTGTGCTGTGTTAGGGTGTTCTAACAAAGCTGATGGGAAAGGTGAAAAGAAGTCTTTCTACAGAATACCAGCTGTGATTGAGACACAAGCAAACCAAGGAGCTTTCTGCCGGGAGACAGAGAGAGGATTTAGCTGCTTTATGCAGAGCGGATCTGAATACTTCAAGTCTATTTTGTTACTGGTAAGTCACTAGGCTAGAGTGTTGTAGAACATTTTTTTAAATGTTTACTGAATAAAAACATCCTTAATTTTATCAAATATTCTCTACTCTATATTTCATTTCTTTCTTTTGTTTTAATTTTCCTCCCTCCATCCCTCTTTGGATTTTAAATATAGTTTTTCCCCATGTCCAAATAATGAGGTAGGGTGGCATTTAGAAACCCATAGCCTACTGCTGACTTTCTTTATCAATGCTGCATCAAATTAATTTTGGTTGTTTTTCTGTTTCCATGTACAGGTCTGCGCCGCAGGAGGAATAGGCCACAATTATAAATAAATCATAAAATGTTTCTAAGAACTTGTTCAAGTGTGTTCTGTTCCTTATAAATGTTAAAAGTTATGCCTCATTAGATAGCTTGACAAACATTAGGAGAGGTGCATTGTTGCATGCATTTTTATATCCTGTTGTACATAAAACAGGACGTAGCCTACGCACATTGATATAAAATAAGTTTCACTTTCATGGTTGAAGTATGCATGTGTGTTCATCCTAGGCAAGAGCCCCGATGCTTTATTGTTAGCTAGTTTAATTTAGCAGTTTTGCTTAATTTGTAGCCTTCCTGTTGTACATAAAACAGGAAATAAAGTTGGATGAATCATCGCCGAAAATTCAACTATAAATCGACCGAAATACGTAGTTGAATAAAGGGTGAAAGGGGGTCTATTCTCTGTCGACCACCAGCCACTTTTCAATGTCGTTTCAACGGAAACTCGTATGAGCAAAGCGGTGTTGAATCAACGTCGGTGATCGACGGTGATTCGACGGCGTATAGAACATGCCGATGATTCCACGTCGAATCAACGACCCTCTGCTATCTGTCAGCCCTGTGATGACCTGGTGACTTGTCCAGGGTGTACCCCGTCTCTTGCCCATAGTCAGCTGGGATAGAACAGGATAAGCGGCTACAGATAATGGATGTTGTCCCATTCTTGCCTGATGTACAATTTAATTTGCTCAACAGTTTGGGGTCTCGTTTGTCATCTTTTGCGCTTCATAATAAGCCAAATGTTTTAAATGAGAGACAGGTCTGGACTGCAAGCAGGCACCAGGACTCTTTTACAACAGAGCCATGCAGTTTTAAGGTGTGCAGAAAGCAGTTTGGCATTGTCTTGCTGAACCAGTGGCCTTCATTATGTTTTTCTTTTTTAATCTGAAAAGTGGTCTCTTATGTAACATGCTGCTCATATCCAAAGTTTTTTGCTGTAAGATTTAAGTGCTGGAAATCAAATGTTTGGAACTCTAAAATGTTTTTATACTGGCTCATTAGACCTCAATGGAAGTCATAAAATAGAAATCTATAACAAAGTTTGATGAAAAAAATAGGGTGCCTCAGACTTTTGCACAGTATCGTGTGTGTATATAATGTGTGTATATATATATATATATATATATATATATATATATATAAACAACGAAACTGCATCAGGAATGGCACTAAATATAGACTAACAGAAAGCCGGTTTCCAATCGCAAATTTTCGATCCTGCACGGGGATCTTCTTCGGGCACTGTATTTAAACGTACAAACAGCAGTACACGGAGCGAATGAGAAAAGACAGGAAATGAGGGGTATATATACACGTACAGGAAAGCCAGTAGTGTCAAAACATGAGCGAAGTGGCAGGAATGACATTAATTAAGCGAATAATTATGAAAGTCGAGTTCATCCAATCAAAAATAGCTAAAAGTTTACAATGGCAAACCGACCAATAAAGAACGGAGAGCCAAAGGCCAATCAGAAAAGGGTTAGGAACGAGTGGCACGTGGGCCTCTAAGCTGACTACAGAAACCGTCATTAACATTCAGACCTGAAGAGTGCACTATTTTTATTTTCCGGATCCAATCTCTTTCTGCATCAAGTAGATTCTGAGTTTTGGAACACGCCTGTACAATGGTGAAGGACAAGTTAGATTGAGAATGTCTGTCCATAGTAAAATGTTCATACAACTGCGTACAATTGTTACCCAAGTACACCCTAGTGTTTCTAATAGCACTTTTATGATTATTAACTAAATAATTAACTAAATAGTCTAAATGTGTTTGCCTCTGTCCTCGACTCCCCTTTCTGACAAGGAACTTGCTCTTCTTGCTAAAGGACTGTCATTCTGTCCAGTCCCAAAGCAGATAAACGAACTTAAGGTTAAGTCAGATCTCCTCGCCTTTTTCCGTCACCTCCGGTTACAAGAATTCTTCCATCGTACCCCGCTTTCTACACCTCTGGCTGATGTAACACAAGAGGATACGGTTTTCAAACTGAAATCTACATTCATGCCGCCAGTTAACCGGGACAAATATTTGGAGTCCTTCATCAGCATTGTTGAAAACGAGGTCCTGGAACAGGTGAGGTTGGTCACAAAGTTCCATCATAACCTGTCTAGGTCGGAATTGGTAGCTCTACATGAACTGAAATCTAACTCTGAGATCATTATCAAGGATGCAGATAAAGGTTAGGGCGTAGTAGTCATGGATACAGCTTGCTATATTGCCGAAGGACTCCGTCAACTGTCGGACACTTCTACATACCGCCCACTAGACTCCGACCCGACGCAAGAACTCATAATACAACTCACATTCCTACTCCACAGGCTTCATGAAAATGACACCATTACGGAAGACATGTACACGTTTGCTCTCCCGGAAGATCCACATCCAGCTCACTTCTATCTCCTGCCCAAAGTCCACAAAGCCGAAGTTACAGGTCGCACAGTGATTTCTGGCTGTGGCTCGCTTATGGAGAAAGCTTCCCAGCTTGTGGACTGGTTTTTGAAACCCCTTATGCCTTGTGTTACTTCCTACCTGAAATACTCTATTGACTTCTTGAATAAGCTTAGAGATTTAGGTTCTGTACCACCCAGCTCACTTCTCGTCACTTTAGATATTATAGCTCTGTATCCCAGCATCCCACATGAGGATGGCTTACAAGCTCTGTCTGACTTATTAAATACGCACTTTTTTTTATACTAGACACACTGACATTGTAGAACTTGCTCGTTTTGTTCTTACTAATAATTTTTTTGAGTTTAACAACCAGTTATTTTTACAGATTTCAGGTACTGCCATTGGTATGAGGATGGCACCCTCCTATGCTATTATCTTATGCAGTTGAGACACTTATTCTCCAGAACCCTGTTTCCCCGTTCATTTAGTGTTGTTTTATTGATGACATCTTTTGTGTTTGGACTCATGGTGAGGAGGCCCTTTTAGCCTTCCTTGATTTTGTAAACTAGATCCACCTGTCTATCAAGTTTACTGCGGATTATTCTCCTGCTGAAGTCAATTTTCTGGATATTTATGTTAAACTTGATAGTGAAGGTACTTTCCATACTGATCTGTTTATCAAACCTACTGACACCCAACAATTTCTGCTGGCATCATCTTGTCACCCTGGTCATGTCAAGTGTAGTCTACCGTACAGCCAGGCTCTTTGCATTTTACGCATATGCTCAAATGTCGATACCATGTTAGATCGTCTTTGCAAACTTGAGCAGTCTTTTTATAGACGTAGTTATAGAAAATGCAAAGTCAAAACTCAGATTAAGCATGCTATAATAACATTTTTCTCAGATGACTCTCCTAAAGTGAAGAAAAGTGATAATCGTGTACTGTGCATTTTCGACTATCACCCCGGCCTTCCAGACATTAAGGGTATTTTTGTCACACTACCTCCCTATTCTCCACTGCTCCAGCAGAATGAAAGACTGTGTACCTGACAAGCCTTTGGACTGCCATGTGAACAGCACCAAGTATAGCAGTAGTGCTAGCGTTGGCCTTTGCTATTGAGGTATTTCACTCACGTGACCAAGTCATGTGATGCTGCCATTTTGGACGGCACGGCTCGAATCAGTTTGAATGCGAGGAAGGCGACAAACGAAAAACATAAAAGAAAAAGGAGCGAGATGCAGAAAACACCTTCACTATCCAGTGACGTAGGGCATTTACAGGACGAGCAGAGGGAGAGGCATTTGCAAAAATTGAGGTTAGCAGGCTTAGAGAATGACATTTACCTGCTTCCACCAGGATTGTTCACTGACAGCTAAGATTTGTTCACATTTTCATTTACTTTCGGTCCTCAGGATAAACAAAATGTTATTAAATGTCATTGAAATAACTTCTTAGTCTGTTGAGACATGGCCCGTTATAAGTTTTTCCTTTACTGTATTTACTAGTTTACTGAGTGCGCTCCGGGGCTGGCTGGCGCTAGCTAGCTAGCGCTCCGGGGCTCGCTGGCCGGCTAGCTAGCGCTCCGGGGCTCGCTGGCCGGCTAGCTAGCGCTCCGGGGCTGGCTGGCCGGCTAGCTAGCGCTCCGGGGCTGGCTGGCCGGCTAGCTAGCGCTCCGGGGCTGGCTGGCCGGCTAGCGAGCGCTCCGGGGCTGGCTGGCCGGCTAGCTAGCGCGCCGAGGCTCGCTGGCCGGCTAGCTAGCGCTCCGGGGCTGGCTGGCCGGCTAGCTAGCGCTCCGGGGCTGGCTGGCCGGCTAGCTAGCGCTCCGGGGCTGGCTGGCCGGCTAGCTAGCGCTCCGGGGCTGGCTGGCCGGCTAGCTAGCGCTCCGGGGCTGGCTGGCCGGCTAGCGAGCGCTCCGGGGCTGGCTGGCCGGCTAGCGAGTGCTCCGGGGCTGGCTGGCCCAGTAAACTATTAAATCCAGTAAAGGAAAAACTTGAGACTGAAAGGTTTTAACAGTCATCCAAATGACTGAACATAAACATTGCTACAGTAACATACTAGCTACTGTTGTTGACATTAGCTAGCTTGCCGTCCAAAATGGCGGACACCGGGGCGTCACGTGACCCTGTGACGTCAGGTGAAATACCTCAATACTACTGCTATAGACCCCTTTCACTGACGTCACCCGAAACCGGAAGTAAACAGACCCTGCGCCATTTTGGAAGACCAACAATCTCGTGATTAGGGGGAAATAACAGCAGCGGTATGTGAACTCACGAGAATAAAGTGGAGTGGCAGACGACTTAAATAAACAAATCTGAGCTGTTTTATTTATGATTTATTGGCCCAACAGTAGACTTGAAAGAAACCTGTGTGAGACTTGGCAAAAAACTGTGGATATAATGGATAAGTCTGTGCATGATCTGTGGACACTTTGAGGTAAGCAAACGCAAGAAATTCAGATTTAAAACATGCTAAATTGGCCCCAAGTTGATAACTGTATGAGGAGCAAGCCTCCCAGACTTCTACAATTTAATAATAATAATTTAGGATGGTTTGGGGCTTGCTCGCTGCTGCCAGGTTGGTTGTTGAGTAGCCTGACTGTTTTTTTTTTTCCTTGCGTGTGGTATCATTGTTGACGCGAGGTTGTTTTTTGAACATGCCAATGCGGACACGATTTCCCCTGATGAGTTATGACTTCAGACGCGATGCGTGTGTGGAGGTGTGGAGTCCGCGTGATATGTGCGTAAGATAGGCTTCTCATGTGTTTGGAGATCTGCGCTCCGAGGCAAGCGCCCCAAGGGGATAAAAGGGACCCCCCGAAAATATCAGCATAGTTCGAACACTGAGTGTAGGCACTGGGTGTAAACAACAAATAGTTTACAATGTCTGGGTAGCAAATAGATGGCAGAATTGGTGTCCGGTCCTCCTTATGTTTCCATTCTCCCTTGCCGCGAGTCTTATCATATGGGTCAAACCCATCAATCACAGCGAGTTTCTCCACATACCGTGCCCTTTCTGCAACTGGTAATGTACTCACATAACCAGAATTATCATCCATCGTGTCACTTTACTCTCGCTCGTACTTTGTTTTATATTGTGAGTGCGTGTACTTGGTCTTCCAATATGGCGCCTAACAAAATCTCGCGGCGCGGTGACGTCATGTGAAAGGGGTCTATACTGGCTGGAAGGTAACTGGACTGCTGCGCTAACAGCATTGAGTCACAGGTAAGCTAACATTGGCCTTCGCTAACGCTACTGCTATGCCAGCTCGAAGGTAACTGGACTGCTATGTGAACAGCACCAGGTTGCGGGTAAGCTAATGTTGGCCTTTGCTAACACTACGGCTGCACTGGCCGGAAGGTAACTGGACTGCCGTGCTAACAGCACCAAGTCTCAGGTAAGCTAACATTGGCCTTCGCTAACGCTACTGCTATGCCAGCTCGAAGGTAACTGGACTGCTACTGTATGTGAACAGCACCAAGTCACGGGTAAGCTAGCATTGGCCTTCGCTAACACTACTGCTACACCAGCTGGAAGGTAGTTGGACTGCTGTGCTAACAGCACCAAGTCACAGGTAAGCTAGCGTTGCCCTTCGTCAAAGCTACTGCTACGCCAGCTCAAAGGTAACTGGACTGCCGCACTAACAGCATCAAGTCACAGGTAAGCTAGTATTGGCCTTTGAGAATGCTGATATGTAGAGTGTGTGTATGTATAATAATAATAATAATAATATTGGTTGGCGGCGGCACGGTGGTGTAGTGGTTGGCGCTGTCGCCTCACAGCAAGAAGGTCCGGGTTCGAGCCCCGTGGCCAGCGAGGGCCTTTCTGTGCAGAGTTTGCATGTTCTCCCCATGTCCGCGTGGGTTTCCTCCGGGTGCTCCGGTTTTCCCCACAGTCCAAAGACATGCAGGTTAGGTTAACTGGTGACTCTAAATTGACCGTAGGTGTGAATGTGAGTGTGAATGGTTGTCTGTGTCTATGTGTCAGCCCTGTGATTACCTGGTGACTTGTCCAGGGTGTACCCCGCCTTTCGCCCGTAGTCAGCTGGGATAGGCTCCAGCTTGCCTGCGACCCTGTAGAACAGGATAAAGCGGCTAGAGATAATGAGATGAGATGAGAATATTGGTTGGCTTTATCTTGTGGTCTATTCGAGTGTCTTCGACTCGTTCAATATCATGCTAGTTGAATGGAATATATCTGAGAGCCCATTCAAAGCCAGCCAATATTATTTAAATATTTCACTCAGACCAGCAATGTATTTTGTATGAAAATTGTGAGTTTTTCAACATAAACTTCATATCTTCAAGCCAATGTGTGATGTTCTTTTTTATGATATAGACACATTCACAAACAAAAAATACCCAAATTTATCAACACAATTCATTGATTTCCTCGCAAGTGACCCTATAATATAATAGGGTGCCTAAGACTTGCACAGCACTGTGTGTAATACATTTTTATATATATATATATATATATATATATATAGTGCCTTGCAAAAGTATTCATACCCCTTGAACTTTTTCACATTTTTCCACCTTACAACCACAAACTTAAAAGTTTTTTATTGAGATTTTATGTGATAGACCAACACAGAGTAGCACATAATTGTGAAGTGAAACAAAAATGATAAATGGTCTTCAAAAATTTTAAACAAATAAAAATCTGAAAAATGTGGTGTGCGTTAGTATTCAGCCCCCTGTACTCTGATACCTCTAAATACAATCCAGTGCAATCAATTGCCTTCAGAAGTCATCTAATTAGTTAATAGAGTCCTACTATGTGTAATTTACTCTCAGCATAAATACACTTGTTCTGTGAAGGCCTCAGTGGTTTGTTAGAGAACACTGAAGAACAAACAGCATCATGAAGACCAAAGAACTCACCAGACAGGTCAGGGATAAAGTTCTGGAGAAGTTTAAAGCAGGGTTAGCTTATAAAAAAAAATCCCAAGCTCTGAACATCTCAAGAAGCGCACTTCAATCCATTATTCAAAAATGGAAAAAGTATGGCACAAATGCAAACCTACCAAGACATGGCCATCCACCTAAACTGACAGAACGAGCAAGGAGAGCACTGGTCAGAGAAGCAGCCAAGAGGCCCATGATTACTCTGGAGGAGCTGCAGAAATCCACAGCTCAGGTGGGAGAATCTGTGCACAGGACAACTATAAGCCATACACTCCACAAATCTGGCATTTTTGGAAGAGTAGCAAGAAGAAAGCCATTGTTGAAAGACAGGCATAAGAAGCCATGTAGGGGACACAGCAAACATGTGGAAGAAGGTGCTTTGGTCAAATGAGACCAAAGTTGAACTTTTTGGCCTAAATGCAAAGCGCTATGTGTGGCGGAAAACTAACACTGCTCATCACCCTGCACACACCATCCCCACTGTGAAACATGGTAGTGCTATGGGGATGCTTTTCTTCAGCAGGGACAGGGAAGCTGGTCAGAGTTGATGGGAGGATGGATGGAGCTAAATACAGGGCAATCCTGGAAGAAAACCTGTTGGAGGCTGCAAAAGACTTGAGACTGGGAAGGAGATTCACCTTCCAGCAAGACAATGACCCTAAACATACAGCCAGAGCTACAATGGAATGGTTTAGATCAAAGAATATTCATGTGTTAGAATGGCCCAGTCAAAGTCCAGACCTAAATCCCATTGAGCATCTGTGGCAAGACTTGAAAATTGCTGTTCACAGACACTCTCCATCCAATCTGGCTGAGCTTGAGCTATTTTGCAAAGAAGAATGGGCAAAAATTTCAGTGTCTAGATGTGCAAAGCTGGTAGAGACATACCACAAAAGACTTGCAGCTGTAATTGCAGCAAAAGGTGGCTCTACAAAGTATTGACGCAGGGGGGCTGAATACTAATGCACATCGCATTTTTCAGATTTTTATTTGTTTAAAATTTTGAAGACCATTTATCAATTTTGTTTCACCTCACAATTATGTGCTGCTCTGTGTTGGTCTATCACATAAAATCTCAATAAAAAACTTTTAAGTTCGTGGTTGTAAGGTGAGGGCGGCACGGTGGTGTAGTGGTTAGCGCTGTCGCCTCACAGCAAGAAGGTCCTGGGTTCGAGCCCCGTGGCCGGCGAGGGCCTTTCTGTGTGGAGTTTGCATGTTCTCCCTGTGTCCGCATGGGTTTCCTCCGGGTGCTCCGGTTTCCCCCACAGTCCAAAGACATGCAGGTTAGGTTAACTGGTGACTCTAAATTGACCATAGGTGTGAATGTGAATGGTTGTCTGTGTCTATGTGTCAGCCCTGTGATGACCTGGCAGCTTGTCCAGGGTGTACCCTGCCTTTCGCCCATAGTCAGCTGGGATAGGCTCCAGCTTGCCTGCGACCCTGTAGAACAGGATAAGCGGCTACAGATAATGGATGGATGGAATGTCCATACTGAGACCCTCAGATAAAATCTTCTCTATGCAAGTTGCCATGTTGTTCCCCTCTATGCCCTCTTTCAAGCCGATCAGTGTAATTAGATATAATGAGATGAATGAGATTGTCTCATCTCATCTCATTATCTCTAGCCGCTTTATCCTTCTACAGGGTCGCAGGCAAGCTGGAGCCTATCCCAGCTGACTACGGGCGAAAGGCGGGGTACACCCTGGACAAGTCGCCAGGTCATCACAGGGCTGACACATAGACACAGACAACCATTCACACTTACATTCACACCTACGGTCAATTTAGAGTCACCAGTTAACCTAACCTGCATGTCTTTGGACTGTGGGGGAAACCGGAGCACCCGGAGGAAACCCACGCGGACACGGGGAGAACATGCAAACTCCGCAAAGAAAGGCCCTTGCCGGCCCCGGGGCTCGAACCCAGGACCTTCTTGCTGTGAGGCGACAGCGCTAACCACTACACCACCGTGCCGCCCCGAGATGAGGTTGTAAGGTGGAAAAATGTGAAAAAGTTCAAGGGGTATACTTTTCCAAGGTACTGTGTGTGTGTATATATATATATATATATATATATATACACACACAGTGGTGCTTGAAAGTTTGTGAACCCTTTAGAATTTTCTATATTTCTGCATAAATATGACCTAAAACATCATCAGATTTTCACACAAGTTCTAAAAGTAGATAAAGAGAATCCAGTTAAACAAATGAGACAAAAATATTATGCTCGGTCGTTTATTTATTGAGGAAAATGAGTCAATATGACATATGTGTGGGTGGCAAAAGTATGTGAACCTCTAGGATTAGCAGTTAATTTGAAGGTGAAATTAGAGTCAGGTGTTTTCAGTCAGTGGGATGACAATCAGGTGTGAGTGGGCACCCTGGTTTTTTTTTAAAGAACAGGGATCTATCAAAGTCTGATCTTCACAACACATGTTTGTGGAAGTGTATCATGGCACGAACAAAGGAGATTTCTGAGGACCTCAGAAAAAGTGTTGTTGATGCTCATCAGGCTGGAAAAGGTTACAAAACCATCTCTAAAGAGTTTGGGTACTCCACCAATCCACAGTCAGACAGATTGTGTACAAAGGGAGGAAATTCAAGACCATTGTTACCCTCCCCAGGAGTGGTCGACCAACAAAGATCACTCCAAGATCAAGGTGTGTAATAGTCGGTGAGGTCACAAAGGACCCCAGGATAACTTCTAAGCAACTGAAGGCCTCCCTCACATTGGCTAATGTTAATGTTCATGAATCTACCATCAGGAGAACACTAAACAACAATGGTGTGCATGGCAGGGTTGCAAGGAGAAAGCCACTGCTCTCCATAAAGAACATTGCTGCTCATCTGCAGTTTGCTAAAGATCATGTGGACAAGCCAGAAGACTATTGGAAAAATGTTTTGTGGACGGATGAGACCAAAATAGAACTTTTTGGTTTAAATGAGAAGCCTTATGTTTGGCGAAAGGAAAACACTGCATTCCAGCATAAGAACCTTATCCCATCTGTGAAACATGGTGGTGGTAGTATCATGGTTTGGGCCTGTTTTGCTGCATCTGGGCCAGGACGGCTTGCCATCATTGATGGAACAATGAATTCTGAATTATACCAGCGAATTCTAAAGGAAAATGTCAGGACATCTGTCCATGAACTGAATCTCAAGAGGAGGTGCGTCATGCAGCAAGACAACGACCCTAAGCACACAAGTCGTTCGACCAAAGAATGGTTAAAGAAGAATAAAGTTAATGTTTTGGAATGGCCAAGTCAAAGTCCTGACCTTAATCCAATCAAAATGTTGTGGAAGGACCTGAAGCGAGCAGTTCATGTGAGGAAACCCACCAACATCCCAGAGTTGAAGCTGTTCTGTACAGAGGAATGGGCTAAAATTCCTCCAGGCCAGTGTGCAGGACTAATCGACAGTTACCGGAAATGTTTAGTTGCAGTTATTGCTGCACAAGGGGGTCACACCAGATACTGAAAGCAAAGGTTCACATACTTTTGCCACTCACAGATATGTAATATTGGATCATTTTCCTCAATAAATAAATGACCAAATATAATATTTTTTGTCTCATTTGTTTAACTGGGTTCTCTTTATCTACTTTTAGGACTTGTGTGAAATTCTGATGATGTTTTAGGTCATATTTATGTAGAAATATAGAAAATTCTAAAGGGTTCACAAACTTTCAAGCACCACTGTATATATATAAAAAATGTCTGTGTACACACACACACACACACACACACACACACACACACACATATATGTGTGTGTGTGTGTGTGTGTGTGTGTGTGTGTGTGTGTGTGTGTGTATATATATGTAGGTGCATTTGGTAATTATTAAGTGATCAATCTCATCAAATCAGTCTATTAAATCTGAAGGTTAATAATTAAATTGAATCAGTCCCATTTGAATCGTTTAAATTGAATCAGTCTCACATCATCATTAAATCACTCATGGAATCAGTCTCATTACTTAATACCATTAATTTTGGTGCTTAATAATAAATTACCAAACAGCTAAATTATGGTATATTCCAAATTATTATGATCACTTACCATATTACATAACTTATATGCACCTTTTTGAATTCTTTGGGAGATTGGGGACTTCAGAGATATTGGAACACAAATAAACACACAGTTTCAATAATAAATGAATGTATTATAACAAAGATAAAAATGGATAATGGCAGTTGAAATGTATACAAACAGTGAGATGTGTGTGTGAGTGAAAGGTCCTATGGCCTGAGCAGAAGGCTAGCGTGGGATGCTAGCTAGGTATGTTCGTGTGTGTCCACGTGGTGTAGGGATCTGAGGAGAACAAAGGAATTAGCCTTGTGTGGCTAAGCTAAGACAAAGCAGCTAGCTAAGGTGTGTTTGTGTGTGGGGAGAGAGAGAGGCCTTGTGTGTGGCCTACAAAAAGGATTAGCTCTGGTAGCTAACTCCACGTGTGTTTGTGGGGGAGGAGTTGACCACGTGGTAAGGCCTATGGCCTAGCAAAAGAAAGAAGCTAGCGTGGGATGCTAACTGAGGTGTGTGTGTCAGGCCTGGTGAGGCCTGGGACCATGTGTTCATGTAGGCCTAGATTAATCTCGTGTGGCTAAGCTAAGACAAAGGGATGCTAGCTAAGGTGTGTTTGTGTGTGGGGCGGAGGACCGCCACGTGTTTCTAAGACAATACACTTAGCTTTGGATGCTAATGGGACAAAATAAATTAGCTGTAGGCTAATTTCACTAGCTTATAACAGTACTGAATCCACTGAAACCTTGATAAGGTCAAAATGTGTGATAAGGAAATTAAAGTGTTAGTCAGGAATAAAGAGAAGCATGCACAGCCTATCTATTAAAACAACAGAGATTAAAACAAAACAATAATCAATTCAACACGCTGCATGTTTACAGTGTAACAAACCGTTCCTGAGGTTAAATTCACACTACTTCAATAAAAGCTAAATTCCTAAGACTAGGTTTTGCCCAAATGCCAAGTCTTAGTCAGTATCTTGCCTCTAGCAAGATTATGAAGAGATGTTCCGAGACTTTTGGAGTTTTGCCATTGTGGAGCATGTGAGTCGCTTCCGTGAGGCGCAGAGAACTTCTCGGTCCGACGCGTGGTCGCTCGTGATGAAAAGAAAGTCTCTGATCAAACAATGTGCACAGCTTTTGAGTTAAAAAGGATCCAGTCGCTTATTAACTTTAAAATAACTGCCTGGACTGCAGTAGTACGTACTTATAAGGAACAAATGAAAAAACGGTTGTAAACTCATGCTGAGTTTAAAATCGCGCGATCTTAGAGTCTACCGTGGCCAAAGGTAAACAAAGAAAAGCGCGAAACTGATTCTTGCAAGAAAGAAAAGAAAAGACGTCTTTTTGGGTTTGCTCGCAGAGCGAGCGATTCCTCCCTGTGTCCGTGTTGAAATCACGGCGCCAAAAGAGGAGGAGCTAGGAGTTTCCGGGTGGTTTATGCCTTCCTGGAGGATGTGACGTAGATGATCCCACCCACGCGTGATGTAGGTCAACGCGGAAGTTGGCTGATGGGAAATGTAGTTTCTTAAAGAGACGGACTGAATGTACCTACATATATATGTGTGTGTGTGTGTGTATATGTGTTTTATATAACATGCATACACAGTTAGGTCCATAAATATTTGGACAGAGACAACATTTTTCTAATTTTGGTTCTGTACGTTACCACAATTAATTTTGAACAAAACAATTCAGATGCAGTTGAAGTTCAGACTTTCAGATTTAATTCAGTGGGTTGAACAAAATAATTGTATAAAAATGTGAGGAACTAAAGCATTTTTTAAACACAATCCCTTCATTTCAGGGGCTCAAAAGTAATTGGACAAATTAAATAATTGTAAATAAAATGTTCATTTCTAATACTTGATTGAAAACCCTTTGTTGGCAATGACTGCCTGAAGTCTTGAACTCATGGACATCAACAGACTCTGTGTTTCCTCCTTTTTAATATGAACTTTTTCAAGATATTAAATTTTTTTGAGATGCACTTGTGTTTTTATTTATACACACACACACACACACACACACACACACACACACACACGTGCATCTCAAAAAAATTTAATATCTTGAAAAAGTTCATATTTTCATAATTTATAAAGGTAAACTTTCATATATTCTATACTCATTACATGTAAAGTGAAATATTTCAAGCCTTTTTTTGTTTTAAATTTTGATGATTATGGCTTATAGCTCATGAAAATCAGAAATCCAGGATCTCAAATTATTAGAATATTTCCTAAGATCAACCAAAAAAGGATTTACAATAAAGAAATGTCCAACTTCTGAAAAGTATGTTCATTTATACACTCAGGACTTGGTTGGGGCTCCTTTACCACAAATTACTGCATCAATGCAGCATGACATGGAGACGATCAGCCTGTGGCGCTGCTGAGGTGTTATTGAAGCCCAGATTGCTTTGATAGCGGCCTTCAGCTCGTCTGTATTTTTGGGTTGGTTGTTTCTCATCTTCCTCTTGACAATACCCCATAGATTCTCCATGGGGTTCAGGTCAGGCAAGTTGGCTGACCAATCAAGCACAGTAATATCATGGTCAGAAAACCATTTGGTAGTAGTTTTGGCACTGCAGCCAGGTGCTAAATCCTGCTGGAAAAGGAAATTGACATCTCCATAAAGCTTGTCAGCAGATGAAATCACAAAGTGCTCTAAAAAATCCTGGTAGATGGCTACATTGACTTTGGACTTGATGAAACACAGTGGACCAACACCAGCAGATGACATGGCACCCCAAATCATTCCAGCCTGCAGAAAATTCAGACTGAACTTCAAATACCTCAGATTCTGTGCCTCTCCACACTTCCTCCAAACACCAGGACTTTTTCAAATGAAATGCTTTCATCTGAAAATAAGACTTTGGACCACTGAGCAACAGTCCAGTTCTTTCTCTCCTTAGCCAAGGGTAAGATACTTCTGATGTTGTCTCTGGTTCAGGAGTGGCTTGATATTAGGAATGTGGCAGTTGTAGCCCCTTTCCTGAAGATGGCTGTGTGTGGTGGCTCTTGATGCACTGATACCAGCCTCAGTCCACTCCTCATGAAGCTCTCCCAAGTTCTTGAATTGACTTTTCTTAACAATCTTCTTAAGGCTGCGGTCAAGTCAAGTTTATTTGTATAGCACTTTTAACAATAAACATTGTCGCAAAGCAGCTTTACAGAATTTGAACAACTTAAAACATGAGCTAATTTTATCCCTAATCTATCCCCAATGAGCAAGCCTGTAGCAATGGTGGCAAGGAAAAACTCCCTCAGACGACATGAGGAAGAAACCTTGAGAGGAACCAGACTCAAAAGGGAACCCATCCTCATTTGGGCAACAACAGACAGCATGACTATAACATTAACAGTTTTAGCATGAAGACAGTTTCATTGATGTTGTAACTCTTCATTGATGGAAACTTGAGTGCAAAACTGTTCATGACAACTGCAGTCCTAAAGTTAGCAAGTCAACTGTAGTCCTCAGCCATAAAAGCATTACTGTAAGAGTCCAGAGCGTCCTCCAGGTGTGGCTTTCAACTGTCCTCATGGGGCCATCCTCCACAGGAGTGATGCGATGAGACTCCAACCAGACACAGGGCATCAGGATGGATCAAGCAGGTCCGAGGAGCAGAAGAGGTCAGCATCTCGATCCCAGGACCGACATGTAACTCAGAGGGACAGATTGGGGGGGAGAGAAAACACAGGTTGTTAGGTATGCCCAATGTCACCTGAATAAGTGTAGGCAACAGGTGTCAATGTCTAAAAATAACACAAGTATTTAGTCTGTGTGGTAGGCTCGTAGAGACAAGAGTCCTGACATCAGGCATAATACACAACAATGGCATGTTAATATGGTTAAAAAATATCATGACCTGCTCTGGCTGGATGCTTGATTGGGTGATGGGAGCACACTCCTCAGCAATGAGACAGTTGGAATTATAGATCAGAGTGAGTGCAGGCAGATGGGACCCTTAGGGCTGGCCAAGACAATTCAGTTACATTTCACCGGGTCTGGGACATGCGATAGAATGTCAGACGGCCAATTCCCTGCAGGCTACGAGAGCCAGTCGAGGTCTCCACCCTCTCCACCAAAAGATTTCCTGTTGACGCCATGTAACTCAGAGGGACAGATTTGGGGGGGGGGGGGGGGGGGGAGAGAAAACACAGGTTGTTAGGTATGCCCAATGTCACCTGAATAAGTAGGAACAGTATACATATTGCACTGAGTACAAGCAGGGACTCCGGCAACTAACTATGGCAGCATAACTAAAAGGGGAGAGCTAGAAGGTAACACAGGCATGAGGGAGCCCCAGGACATAAAGCAGCCAGCCACTACACCGTCAACAAACTCGAGTGAGCAAGCGAGTGGGGACTGACAGCATCCATGCATCCCAGTTTACCAAAACACTATGTCTGAGGACCCTCCAGATCTACACCTTTACCTCATGAATACCATTAACAAAAGGCTTGACTAAACAGATACGTTTTCAGCCTAGACTTAAACGCTGAGACTGTGTCTGATTCCCAAACATTACTTGGAAGGCTGTTCCATAACTGTGGGGCTTTGTAAGAAAAGGCTCTGCCCCCTGATGTAGCCTTCACTATACGAGGTACCAGCAGATAGCCTGCACCTTTTGATCTAAGTAGGCAAGGCGGGTCATAGAGGAGCAGAAGTTTACTCAGGTACTGTGGTGCGAGACCATTTAGTGCTTTAAAGGTCAATAGTAGTATTTTATAATCAATACGAAATTTGATTGGGAGCCAATGCAGTGTGGATAAGACAGGTGTGATGTGGTCATATTTTCTAGTTCTAGTAAGGACTCTTGCTGCTGCATTTTGAACTAGCTGGAGCTTGTTTATGCATTTATTGGAACATCCAGACAGTAAGGCAGTACAATAATCCAACCTGGAGGTAACGAAAGAATGAACTAGTTTTTCCGCATCATGTAGCGACATTAAATTTCTTATCTTAGCAATATTTCTGAGATGAAAGAAAGCTATCCGGGTAATGTTATCAATGTGTTTCGAATGAAAGACTGGGGTCAATAATCACCCCGAGGTCTTTTACTGCTGCACGTGAAGAAACAGAAAGGCCATCCAGAGTTACTGTGTAATCAGAAAACTTACTTCTAGCTGTATGTGGTCTTAGTACAAGTACTTCAGTCTTGTCAAAGTTAAGCAGAAAGAAATTAATAAGCATCCAGTGTCTAATGTCCTTAACACATTCCTCAATTCTATTAAGCTGGTGTCTCTCATCAGGTTTTGCAGAAACATACAACTGTGTGTCATCAGCATAACAGTGGAAACTAATACAATGTTTACGAATAATAATATCACCCAGAGGTAACATATATAAAGAAAAAAGCAGTGGATCCAAGACAGAACCTTGTGGAACACCAAACTTTACCTCAGTACATCTAGAAATATCACCATTTATATCAACATACTGATAACGATCAGTTAAATAAGAGCTGAGCCAGGAGAGGGCCGTTCCCTTAACTCCCACAACATTTTCTAGTCTATCCAGAAGAATGGAATGATCAATGGTATCAAATGCTGCACTAAGGTCAAGCAACACAAGTAGCGAGACACAGCCCTGATCAGACGCCAACAGTAGGTCGTTTACTACTTTAACCAAAGCGGTCTCTGTGCTATGATTAGGTCTAAATCCTGACTGATACATTTCATGGCTGTTATTCCTATGTAAATATGAGCATAACTGCTGTGCCACAGCTTTTTCAAGGATCTTGGAGATAAAGGGGAGGTTTGATATTGGCCTATAATTGGACAGCTGACAGGGATCAAGGTCAGGTTTTTTAAATCAAGGGTTTGATAACTGCTAGTTTAAAGGATTTGGGTACATAGCCAATCGTGAGAGAAGAATTTATTATTTTTAGAAGCGGTTCAATTACTTCAGGTATTATCTGTTTGAATAGACGTGTAGGTAAGGGATCTAGTACGCAAGTTGAGGCTTTTGATGCCGAGATTAATGAAAGTAATTCAGTTTCTTTAAGGGGAGTAAAACATTCTAACTGATGATCTGATACAGTTATATGGTTAACTACAGGGTCACTTACATTGTCTGACCTTAAATTAGTAGTTTGAATTTTTTGTCGGATATTCTCAATTTTGTCATTAAAAAAATTCATGAAATCGTTGCCATTACATATTGCAGGTGTGCATGTGTCTATAGTGGACTTATTCCTGGTTAATTTTGCTACAGTATTAAATAGGAATCTAGGATTATTTTTGTTATCTTCTATTAGGGAGGAGAGATATGTTGATCAGCACTAAGAGCTTTTCTATACTTCAGGAAGTTCTCCTTCCACGCTAATTTGAACACTACCAATTTTGTTTGATGCCATTTATGTTCCAATTTTCCAGTGGTCTGTTTTAATGTGCGAATGTCATCATTATACCAGGGTGCTAATTTTTTGTCTCTGACCATTTTCCTTTTAAGAGGAGCTACATTATCTAAAGTATGGCAGAATGTTGACTCTAAGCATTCAATTGCCTGATCAAGTTCTGCAGGGACTGACAGTGACCCAATCAAAGTTGATAACTCTGGGAGATCATTTATAAAGCTCTGTGCAGTAGTTGCCGCGAATGTACGTTTAATACAGTAGCATGGTGAGGTGCATATATTAGTACTCAGACATATTTTGAATGAGATGAGATAATGATCTGAGCTAACTTCAGACTGTGGAAGTATGACTATATTGTCTACGTTTAACCTGAATGTTAGTATTAGATCAAGGGTGTGACCACCATTATGGGTCGGTCCTATGACATTCTGATTAATCCCTACTGAATCTAAAATGGACACAAACGCTGTTTTTAAAGGGTCTTCTGGGTTATCGAATTGAATATTAAAATCTCCGACAACTAAAGCTTTGTCTAAGGAAATAACCAAATCTGAGATAAAATCTGCAAATTCAGAAAGAAACTCAGAATATGGCCCCGGGGGCCTGTAAATAATACGCAATGGAATTAACTGGGTAGACTTATTTTTCGAGGCTACATACATTATGAGTATGAAGAACTTCAAATGTATTAAATTTGTAAGCAGGTTTTTGTGTTACACCTAGATAATCATTATAAATAACCGCAACACCTCCTCCTCTGCCAGTTTGACGAGGCTGGTGTATATACAGTAACTGTATCCAGGAGGACTTGCTTCATTTAATGCCATATATTAATTTGGCTTAATCCATGTTTCAGTTAAGCAAAGTACATTAAACTTCTGATCAGTAATGAGTTTATTAACCATTAGCGCTTTAGATGTAAGAGATCTAATATTTAATAGCCCCACCTTTAGATCAAAGGTGCTGGCAGCAGCTGTACAGTCGGTATGATCTAATTTTATATTGATTAGGTTACTGGAGCAAATTCTCTGAAAATTTCTACCTTTTTGTTTAGCTCGGGGAACAGACACAGTCTCAATGTAGTGGACCCTGAGTGATGACTCTGTGCAGCTAGCAGACCGTCAGTTTAGCCTGTTTGTCTGCTCCCTGGCCTTGGCTCTGGATTGTTAGAAATTAACTAGGCCTGTCCTGAGACTATGACCTATGCTGCAGGAAATGAGAGCAGTGCCTTCCCGAGTGGGACAGATACCGTCCCGCCCTAACAGGCCAGCAGTGCCCTCAAAACTAGCCCAATTATCTATAAAGTCCACACTGTTTTAACAGCACCACCTGGACATCCAGCAGTTCAGCGACCATAACCTGCTGTAAGCTACATCGCCACGCCGCATTAGGATGGGGCCAGAGCATACTACAGCATCGGACATCGCCTTCACTAATTTAAACACCTCTACAAAGTTACTCTTAGTAACCTCAGACTGACGAAGGCGTATATCATTAGCTCCTGCATGGATAACTATCTTTGAGAACCTGTGCTTGCCTAGGACCCTAAGATTACCTGCTATGTCCGGCACCCTGGCTCCCGGTATACACCTGACTAAAGCTGCTGGTGCCCCTCAAGGCTGAGCTAATTTCACGTGCCGTATGATAGAGTCCCCTATAACCACAGCTCTTTCAGGTTTCTCAGCGGGTGCATCACTAAGGAAAGCAAACCTGTTCGACACGTGACACGGAGAGGAGTGGTGCTCCTGTGGGTGAGCCTCAGCGGTAGCTTTGGCTCTACGCTTATGCCGCCGAGCCGTCACCCATTCGCCCCGCTGTAAGGGCTCTAATGCTGGAGTTGGGGGATTACTAACTCCACCTAGGGCATCCAGACTTTCCCCTACGTACAGAAACTACACTGTTCTCACGCTCACTGACCTTCTCTAAAGTCTGGACACGCGGTCATCCCTGTTGCTTGTGCACCTTTTCCAGCCAGCCTTTTCAGCAATGATCTTCTGTGGCTTACCCTCCTTGTGGAGGGTGTCAATGATCATCCTCTGGACAACTGTCAAGTCAGCAGTCTTCCCCATGATTGTGGTTGCTTGTCCTGAACTAAAAGTGCATCGCAAAAAATTAGAATACCATGAAAAAGTTCCTTTTTTTCATAATTTAATTAAAAAAGGTAAACTTTCATATAGTCTGTATTCATTACATGTAAAGTGAAATATTTAAAGCCTTTTTTGTTTTAATTTTGATGATTATGGCTTATAGGTCATGAAAATCAGAAATCTAGTATCTCAAATTATTAGAATATTCCCTAAGATCAATCAAAAAAAGGATTTACAATACAGAAATGTCCAACTTCTGAAAAGTATATTCATTTATACACTCAATACTTGGTTGGGGGTGGCACGGTGGTGTAGTGGTTAGCGCTGTCGCCTCACAGCAAGAAGGTCCGGGTTCAAGCCCCGTGGCCGGCGAGGGCCTTTCTGTGTGGAGTTTGCATGTTCTCCCCGTGTCCGCGTGGGTTTCTTCCGGGTGCTTCGGTTTTCCCCACAGTCCAAAGACATGCAGGTTAGGTTAACTGGTGACTCTAAATTGACCGTAGGCGTGAATGTGAGTGTGAATGGTTGTCTGTGTCTGTTGCGGCGACCTGCCACAAGGAGTGCCTGAACGCAGGCTCACATGATTGACAGCTGCCTCCGCCACTTCCTGCTACGCTGAATCGCTGCGCTACCAGCGCGCGCACGCTGCGCTGAACAGGCAGCCAATCACAACGCTAGTTAGCAGGGCAGCCAATAGCAGGGCAGCGGTCGTTCTAGAACGCTAGGCAGAATTGACATTCAGTTTGTAACGAAGCAGCAGCGCAGCAGTTGCAAAGAGAACTTCGCTACTAACACAAACTTTACAGCACATCAGGGAAAAAAGGACAAAAAAGGCTACCGGTAAACCCACTGAACTTTTTTATATGCAAACGCTGTGCTCGCAGTAATCCGTGGGCATGAGAAATGTTTGTTCCTTACCTGTGATTGGTTTAATGTGATTGGTTTAAACTTCCTTTCTCAGTGGCGTGTAGTAAAAGATCTTCAGTTAAAGTGAACAAACTGCCTGTGAAAGGGCTAATGGTTAAAATGGTTCTTAGTTAAAACTGGTTTCCTGTTCATTTATATTTGTTCAGCAACATATTACCTGAATTATTAAAAATGGTTAAAATATACCTAATTTACCTTATACATAAATATTTATATATTGTTGCCTAATTAACTTGGGTTTTGTTATAGAAAAACAAGCATTTATTCATACATGCTTTGTTATAGAAAAACAAGCATTTATTCATACATTTATTTTATGTTTGTATGTTTTAAAGGTTTTTCACCTTCTAGCTTCGGCTTCAAGCTCCAAGCTTCTAGCTTCTACTTCTGATTCTACCTCTGATTCTACTTCTGATTCTAACGTCAGTTCCACTGAAAACCAATAAAATACAAGACGAGTGGAATCCTGTGTCCGAGTCCTTCCCTTTCAAGTGTGGGAAACCCTGATGCTCACATACACTTGACAGTGTCTATGTGTCAGCCCTGTGATGACCTGGCGACTTGTCCAGGGTGTACCTCGCCTTTCGCCCGTAGTCAGCTGGGATAGGCTCCAGCTTTCCTGAGACCCTGTAGAAGGATAAAGCGGCTAGAGATAATGAGACGAGATAAGAATACTTGGTTGGGGCTCCTTTATATTTATGATTTTACTCAGGAATTGTCTGTGTACAGGGAACTAGGTGCAGAGCAACCTGTTGCCATCACTATTGATAAGGACAGAGTTCATAAGGTCCTTAGGGGGGTGAAAGAAAGGAAGAGCCCTGGTCCAGACAATATTGGTGGCCATCTCCTTAAAAGCTGTGTAGAGCCACTGTCTGACATATTTGCTTTCATCTTTAATAAGTCTCTCCAATTACATCAGGTTCCTCACCTCTGGAAAGAGTCAGTGATTGTGCCCATACCCAAGACTAAAGGACCTAAATCACTAAATGATTTTAGACCAGTGGCCCTCACATCCCTTATTATGAAAGCTTTTGAGAAAATTATTAAACAGGAAATTTTGGAGATAATTCATCCCCAACTTGACCCCTTAGAATTTGCCTATAGGGCAGGTAGGAGGGTTGAGGACGCTACAGGTAGCCTGCTTAATACAGTTCTTAACCACCTGGAAGGTGCAAAGAAATTTGCACGTTTATTGATTTTTCATCAGCTTTTAATTGTATTCAACCTCACATTTTAGCAGACAGACTTTTAAAGACACACAACATTAACCCAGGGCTTATAGCCTGGCTAGTTGACTTTTTAACCTCCAGATCCCAAAGGGTTAAAGTAAATGGTGTCCTATCTGGTAATCTCTTATCCTCTACTGGCTCCCCCCAAGGATGTGTCCTCTCCCCTCTCCTCTTTGTTTTATATACAAATGAGTGCCATTCCCAATATGATGGAAGTCAGAGTTTTAAATTTGCGGATGACTCTGTTATTGTCTCTCTTCTGGATGAAAATGTGATTGAACATGGACCAGTAGTGAAGGATTTCAGCGATTGGTGTAAGTGCTCCTTTTTAAACATAAATGTCTCCAAGACCAAAGAATTAGTCATTGATTTTAGGAAAAAGTGCCCCCCTCTTCCGTCTACTACCATAGATGGTCAACTTGTTGAGATAGTACAAGAGTACAAGTACCTTGGCACAATAATTGACAGTAAGTTATGTTTTGAATCACACTCTGAGGCTGTATGTGCCAAAGCCCATCAGCGCATGTATTTTTATCGCAAATTGAGAAATTTTAACATTGATCCCACTTTTATGAGAGTGTTTTATTCCTGTTTTATTGAGTCTGTTTTAACCTTCTGTTTTATCTGCTGGTTTGGTTGTTTGTCTATGAGAAACAAAAACCGACTAGAGAGCATTGTCAAGATATGTAGCAAGATTGCTGGCATCAACTTCCCCACTCTCTCCCACATCTATTCAAACAGAGTGGCAAAGAAGGCCCAATCTATTGCAGCTGATTCTAGCCACCCCTTGTCTTGCCAGTTCAAGCTACTCCCCTCAGGCCGCAGGTACTCCATGCCCAGATGTAGGTCAAATAGACTCAGGAATTCTTTTATCCCATTTTCCATCTCCATTTTAAATAATTTGTCTGAATTATTTTAAATGTATAATTTTTTTAGTTTTAATTATTACTGTGTTTTAGTATTGTGGGTATTTTGTTTTTGCTGTATTTTTGTGTGTCTTGTCCTGTCTGCTGGCTGCACAAATAATTGCCCCTTGGGGACAATAAAGTTACCTTTGACCTTTACCATGAATTACTGTATCAATGCAGTGTGGCATGGAGTTGATCAGTCTGTGGCACTGCTGAGGTGTTATTGAAGCCCAGGTTGCTTTGATAGTGGCCTTCAGCGCATCTGTATTTTTGGGTCGGGTGTTTCTCATCTTCCTCTTGACAATACCCCATAGATTCTCTACGGGGTTCAGGTCAGGCAAGTTGGCTGGCCAATCAAACACAGTAATATCATCGTCAGCAAACCATTTGGTAGTAGTTTTGGCACTGTGGGTAGGTGCTAAGTCCTGCTAGAAAAGGAAATCAGCATCTCCAAAAAGCTCGTCAGCAGATGGAAGCATGAAGTGCTCTAAAATCTCCTGGTAGATGGCTGTGTTGACTTTGGACTTGGTAAAATACAGTGGACCAACACCAGCAGACGACATGGCACCCCAAATCATCACAGACTGTGGAAACTTCACACTGGGCTTCAAACACCTTGGATTCTGTGCCTCTCCACTCTTCCTCCAGACTCTAAAACCGTGATTTCCAAATTAAATGGAAAATGTACTTTCATCTGAAAAGAGTACTTTGGACCACTGAGCAACAATCCATTTCTTTCTCTCCTTAGCCCAGATAAGACACTTCTGACATTGTCTCTGGCTCAGGAGTAGCTTGATATTAGGAATGCGAAAGTTGTATCCCCTTTCTTGAAGATGTCTGTTCGTGATGGGTCTTGATACACTGACACCAGCCTCAGTCCACTCCTTGTGAAGCTCTCAAGTTCTTGAATTAACTTTTCTTGACAATCCTCTCAAGACTGCAGCCATCCCTGTTGCTTGTGCACCTTTTCCAGCCACCCTTTTCAGCAATGACCTTTTGTGGCTTACCCTCCTTGTGGAGGGCATCAGTGATCATCTTCTGGACAACAGTCAAGTCAGCAGTCTTCCCCATGATTGTGGTTGTGTGTACTGAACTAGACCAAGAGATACACTGTGTTCATACTATTTTACTCAAACTCGAAATGAAATATTCTAATATTTTGAGATGTTATTTTTTGTTTTTGTACTGTATGCCATACTGATTAAAACAGAAAAATGCTTGAAACATTTTAGTTTGTGTAATGAGTCTATAATATATAACATTTTCACTTTCTTAAATAAGTGATGGAAAATATTGAACTTTTTCACAATATTCTAATTTTTTGAGATGCACTAGTAGACTGAGCAACAATCCTTAGGGGGGGTCCTTAGGGGGGTGAAAGAAAGGAAGAGCCCTGGTCCAGACAATATTGGTGGCCATCTCCTTAAAAGCTGTGTAGAGCCACTGTCTGACATATTTGCTTTCATCTTTAATAAGTCTCTCCAATTACATCAGGTTCCTCACCTCTGGAAAGAGTCAGTGATTGTGCCCATACCCAAGACTAAAGGACCTAAATCACTAAATGATTTTAGACCAGTGGCCCTCACATCCCTTATTATGAAAGCTTTTGAGAAAATTATTAATAAATACAATATTTATACTGTTTTACTCAAACTCGAAATGAAATATTCTAATATTTTGATTTTTTTTGTGCTGTGGGCCATAATCACCAAAATTAAAATATAAAAATGCTTGAAACATTTTAGTTTATGTGTAATGAGTCTAGAACATATTAAATTTTCACTTTAAGTCACTGATGGAAAATATTGAAATATTGAATTTTTTTCTCACACACACATTATATATACACACACAGTCAAGCCAGAAAGTCTGCACACCTCTTTCACCTTCTCCACGTTTTATTACATTACAGACTTATTCTACAATAGATTGAGTTCATTTTTTGTCACAAAATTCTACACAAAATAGCTCATAATGACACAGTGAAAGCAGGTTTTTAGACATTTGTGCTAATTTATTAAAAATCAAAATGTAAAATATATGTAAACAAGTGTGTAAACCCTTTGATATGACACCCAAAATTGAGCTGAGGTGCATTTTGTTTCCACTGATACTGCTTGAGCTGTTTCTACAACTTAATTTGGAGTCCACCTGTGGTAAATTCAGTTGATTGTACATGATTGGGGATTGCCAACACCTGCCTATATAAGGTCCCACAGTTGACAGTGCATGTCAGAGCAAACTCCAAGCTAGAGGTCTGCGCGGGACAGAATTTTCAGTCCCGCTCCCGCCCGCTCCCACAAAGAATTATGATTTTCAGTCCCGCTCCCGCCTGTGCCTGCCATATTTTGTCCCGCTCCCACCCGCAAATCCCGCATGATGCAGACATTCGCGTTATTTCTCACGAAAGTTCTTGTCATTGGCTTGGGGAATTAAACATGCTGAGCTTAGCTGAGCTCTCCACTGACCGATCCTTCATTTATTGTAAGTTTATTGTTTAGACTCTGACATTCTGCTGACACATTCCAAGTTGAGTGCTGCATGCCCTCATGATTGACAGCTCTCGCTTTGATTGACAGCTCTCGCTTTGATTGACAGCTCTCGCTTTGCGCACTCGCACTCCCACTTCCGAGTCTGTGGTGTTATGATTCCAACCGCGATTTCATTCTCCTCTCATATGAAGTGCTGTGCAACCACAACCAGCTCCTCAGATTATACACTGTCTATTTCTAGCTTTAAATTGAACAATCTGTGCGATACACAGTCTTTTTTAATACTAGTTAATACTTTTTAATACTTAGGACTAATACTCTTGATTTTTTAACGGTAAATGTACCTCTTTTTAAAGCAGCACTTACTTCTGAAGCACTGTGAGCTTCACTAGAGGAGCTCTGCTCTTCTGCCATGATCAGAGATCTCAAACACGGAAGAGCGGAAAGGAATCGGAAACGTACGCGAGATTAGACCACATCTGCAAATTTAGGCATCTTAAAATGTTTTTATTAATGCCAAATAAAATATCCAGCACAAATTATATATGATAGACATAAATTAATAATTTATAAATTTTATTTTAAACACGTTTTTAGTTAGCGGGACTGCAGCTTATCACCTCTCCCGCCCGCGCCCGCATTGTGCACTCCCCCTCCCGCCCACACCCGCAATGAGCTTTCAAAATTTGTCCCGCACTGCACTGCTTTGCGTCGGGTCCCGCGGGACTCCCGCGGGAGTGCAGGGCTCTACTCCAAGCCATGGGGTCAAAGGAATTATCTGCAGACCTCAGAAACAGGATTGTGTCAAGGCATAGATCTGGAGAAGGGTACAGAAAAATTGCTGCAGCTTTACAGGTCCCAAAGAGCACAGTGGCCACCATCATTTGTAAATGGAAGAAGTTTGGAACCACCAAGAATCTTCCTAGGATGGCCTCCTGGCCAAACTGAGCGATCGGGGAAGACGGGCCTTGGCCAGGGAGAGGAGCAGGAACCTGAGGGTCACTCTGATAGAGCTCCAGCGTATCCTTGTGGAGATGGGAGAACCTTTCAGATGATCAACCATCCAGGCAGCACTCCACAAATCAGGCCTTTATGGTAGAGTGGCCAGAAAGAAGCCACTCCTTAGTAAAAGGCACATGACAGCCCACTTGGAGTTTGCCAAAAGGCACCTAGAGGAGTCTCAAACCATGAGAAACAAGATTCTCTGGTCTGATGAAACCAAAATTGAACTTTTTGGCCTGAATACCAAGCATCATGTCTGGAAGAAACCAGGCACCACTCATCACCTGGCTAATACCATCCCTACAGTGAAGCATGGCGGTGGCAGCATCATGATGTGGGGATGTTTTTCAGCAGTGGGAATGGAGCGAATAGTCCTGATAGAGGGAAAGATGAATGCAGCCAAGTACACAGAGATCCTTGAAGAAAATCTGCTCCAGAGTGCTCTGGACCTCAGACTGGGGCGAAGGTTTACCTTCCAACATGACAACGACCCAAAGCACACAGCCAAGAGAACAAAGGAGTGGCTTCAGAGAAAGTCTGTGAATGTTCTTGAGTGGCCCAGCCAAAGCCCAGACCTGAATCCAATTGAACATCTGTGGAAGGAGCTGAAAATGGCTGTGTATCGATGCTCCCCATCCAACCTGATGGAGCTTGCAAGGAATATGCCAAGAGAAGTGGGTAAAAATGTCCAGAAACAAGCATGTCAAGCTCGTAGCTTCTTTCCTAAGATGCCTTGAAGCTGTAATTGCTGCCATAGGTGCATCAACCAAGTATTAGGCTAAGGGTGTGTACAGATATATAACCCCTAAATAACCTATTTTTGTCAGTAAATTAAAATTGCATATTTTCTGAAAACCTGCTTTCACTTTGTCATTATGGGCTAGAAGAAGGCTATGTGAAGAATTTTGTGACAAAAAATGAACTCAATCTATTGTAGAATAAGTCTGTCATGTAATAAAATGTGGAGAAGGTGAAAAGGGTGTGCAGACTTTCTGGTTTGGCTGTGTGTGTGTGTGTGTGTGTGTGTGTGTACATACATACAAACACACTACATACAAAAAAGGCCATTGTAATGCATCCTATATTGTTGCAAAGATTTCCCAGAAATCATTGTTTCTATGATGAGTTTCAAAATAACCTTATTTGCTGACAGATGAAGCCTCCTGGGATGACAACAGCAATATTCACTTCCCAAATAAACCATAATGTGAACCAAGTATACTGCATTTTAGTTATACATAATTCACTGTTGATTACCTATTGTCAGTTTAAAAAGTTCATTATTTCAAATGTGTTCAAGCTCGCATGTGCACAGATGTCCTATGATGTGATTACATATTAAGTACCAGCAATAGGCATTGTTCCCTGAAAACAAGATCTAAACACAGTCTTGTGCTTGTGGCTCAGTAAGGTGTTGATTCTGCAGATATTCCCTCTCCATCACATTTGGTATCTAGCCAAAGGCTGGAGAGCACAAGGGGCTCCTTTGAACCTCTATGGTTGGGTTGACTCCCTGTAGAGTGAATAGGCAGCTGCTACAACACATGGTAACCCTCTTCCCTTCTCACCCTGAAACAGCCTCATCCACACATGGATTTCCCCATACACCAAAAGTCATTATTTACACAGGCACAAATGAATGTGTCATGCTCATGGAACACACACACACACACACACACATGCACAGTGTGTGAGAAATAAGATGGTACTGATATGAAGTCCAAAACTGAAATTTAAATTTGGATTATGATAATAACGGTAATAATGATGAAAAAGAGTTCACTTAAGAGTTTTAGAATTGAACAGAATGTGAGTAGAATTGAACAGAATGTAACTATCCCAGGAACAGCAGGGATCTTCATGTCTGTCAAAGATGTAAGAAAGAGAGGCAAACAGAGAAAGAATATCTTTCTTCTATCTGCAACTGTCCATTCACATCTAAATAATTTAAAACAATTTGTGAGCAGAGCAGGTTCTTCTGTCACAAGGTCACCTGTGCTAAATATAGCACTCCTACAACAGACTAACATCAGAACCTAAGGTAGACAAAAGCTAGCTCTCCATCTTCACTTTCCTCCATCTCAGCTACAGATATTAGAGGACAGTTTTGGGGAGGTTAAAGGGGACAACAGTTCCTTCAGAAAATTGCCCCGGTATAATTCTGTCTGACATTCTGCAGAGTTCAGAAAGAGTGAAGCATTTCCAACATAACTATCAAGAGCTGAGGTTTATTTTCTTTCAAGTTAAAGAATAGTGGCATATTTTTAAATTTCACATCAGACGACAAACCCTTAGGAATGCACAATGTCTCCACCCAAGGATCAACTTACTCTATTTTTAATCTAAAAATGACAAGAAAGGATGAGAGTGAAGCCAGTATTACACAGTGCTGTCTTGCTTGGCCATACGATTGCTCCAGAAAGTTGCAGGAAGTTACCCAGTATATAGGGACGTTCACTGATGTCACAGATTTTTGTTTTTCATGCAGCATCTGCCATATTGCCAGCCAAACAAAGAAACGTAGCCACAGCAGTTAATCATAAAAGTTGAGGCAGCTGCAGTCAATACAATCTCTCTGAAACAATTAAAAATTTATTTTACACCAGAAGATTGCATTGCATTGAAAAGCTGAAACATGCAGGTATCACAGATCCATATAATTTACCCACAAACATATTTATTATAACTGAGTTTTGGTCTAGACCAACCCAGGCTGTGTACTGTCTAGCCTGGGGCTAGCCATTTTGAATTCTCTATTTAGTTGTACTTTATATGGTTGGTTTGTTTCCTTGGCTGTACTGGTACTTCAACAGAACATTACACTAGGTATTGCTGTCACTTGTTCAGTTAGCACTAGCACTTTCTTGTCTAGAAGTTCAGCACTTGGGCGGCACAGTGGTGTAGTGGTTAGCGCTGTCGCCTCACAGCAAGAAGGTCCTGGGTTCGAGCCCCGGGGCCGGCGAGGGCCTTTCTGTGTGGAGTTTGCATGTTCTCCCCGTGTCCGCGTGGGTTTCCTCCGGGTGCTCCGGTTTCCCCCACAGTCCAAAGACATGCAGGTTACAGTGGTGCTTGAAAGTTTGTGAACCCTTTAGAATTTTCTATATTTCTGCATAAATATGACCCAAAATATCATCAGATTTTCACACAAGTCCTAAAAGTAGATAAAGAGAACCCAGTTAAACAAATGAGACACAAATATTATACTTGCTCGTTTATTTATTGAGGAAAATGATCCAATATTACACATCTGTGAGTGGCAAAAATATGTGAACCTCTAGGATTAGCAGTTAATTTGAAGGTGAAATTAGAGTCAGGTGTTTTCAATCAATGGGATGACAATCAGGTGTGAGTGGGCACCCTGTTTTATTTAAAGAACCAGGGATCTATCAAAGTCTGATCTTCACAACACGTTTGTGGAAGTGTATCATGGCACGAACAAAGGAGATTTCTGAGGACCTCAGAAAAAGCGTTGTTGATGCTCATCAGGCTGGCAAAGCTAACAAAACCATCTCTAAAGGGTTTGGACTCCACCAATCCACAGTCAGACAGATTGTGTACAAATGGAGGAAATTCAAGACTGTTGTTACCCTCCCCAGGAGTGGTCGACCAACAAAGATCACTCGAAAAGCAAGGCGTGTAATAGTTGGCGAGATCACAAACGACCCCAGGGTAACTTCTAAGCAACTGAAGGCCTCTCTCACATTGGCTAATGTTAATGTTCATGAGTCCCCCATCAGGAGAACACTGAACAACAATGGTGTGCATGGCAGGGTTGCAAGGAGAAAGCCACTGCTCTCCAAAAAGAACATTGCTGCTCGTCTGCAGTTTGCTAAAGATCACGTGGACAAGCCAGAAGGCTATTGGAAAAATGTTTTGTGGACGGATGAGACCAAAATAGATCTTTTGGTTTAAATGTGGAGCGTTATGTTTGGAGAAAGGAAAACACTGCATTCCAGCGGAAGAACCTTATCCCATCTGTGAAACATGGTGGTGGTAGTATCATGGTTTGGGCCTGTTTTGCTGCATCTGGGCCAGGACGGCTTGCCATCATTGATGGAACAATGAATTCTGAATTATACCAGCGAATTCTGAAGGAAAATGTCAGGGCATCTGTCCATGAACTGAATCTCAAGAGAAGGTGTGTCATGCAACAAGACAGCGACCCTAAGCACACAAGTCTTTAACCAAAGAATGGTTAAAGAAGAATAAAGTTAATGTTTTGGAATGGCCAAGTCAAAGTCCTGACCTTCTCATCTCATCTCATCTCATTATCTCTAGCCGCTTTATCCTTCTACAGGGTCGCAGGCAAGCCGGAGCCTATCCCAGCTGACTATGGGCGAAAGGCGGGGTACACCCTGGACAAGTCGCCAGGTCATCACAGGGCTGACACATGGTGGTGTCAGCCACCATGACAACCATTCACACTCTCATTCACACCTACGGTCAATTTAGAGTCACCAGTTAACCTAACCTGCATGTCTTTGGACTGTGGGGGAAACCGGAGCACCCGGAGGAAACCCACGCAGACACGGGGAGAACATGCAAACTCCACACAGAAAGGCCCTCGCCGGACCCGGGGTTCGAACCCAGGACCTTCTTGCTGTGAGGCGACAGCGCTAACCACTACACCACCGTGCCGCCAGTCCTGACCTTAATCCAATCAAAATGTTGTGGAAGGACCTGAAGTGAGCAGTTCATGTGAGGAAACCCACCAACATCCCAGAGTTGAAGCTGTTCTGTATGGAGGAATGGGCTAAAATTCCTCCAAGCCAGTGTGCAGGACTGATCAACAGTTACCGGAAACATTTAGTTGCAGTTATTGCTGCACAAGGGGGTCACACCAGATACTGAAAGAAAAGGTTCACATACTTTTGCCACTCACAGATATGTAATATTGGATCATTTTCCTCAATAAATAAATGACCAAGTATAATATTTTTGTCTCATTTGTTTAACTGGGTTCTCTTTATCTACTTTTAGGACTTGTGTGAAAATCTGATAATGTTTTAGGTCATATTTATGCAGAAATATAGAAAATTCTAAAGGGTTCACAAACTTTCAAGCAGCACTGTAGGTTAACTGGTGACTCTAAATTGACCGTAGGTGTGAATGTGAGTGTGAATGGTTGTCTGTGTCTATGTGTCGGCCCTGTGATGACCTGGCAACTTGTCCAGGGTGTACCCTGCCTTTTGCCCGTAGTCAGCTGGGATAGGCTCCAGCTTGCCTGCGACCCTGTAGAAGGATAAAGCAGCTAGAGATAATGAGATGAGATGAAGTTCAGCACTTCATGTACCTGACTGTGGCAGTGGGGGTGTGGTTGAGGGCTGGTTTGTAAATGGAGAGTGAAGCCAGGGAAGTTGAGTGGCAAAGTGGAAGCATCTGTTGTTGATAAACGTGTTTGTGTGCAGTGACGGGGAGCAGATAAAAGCGAGAGAGGTTTTTTTTTCCCCCTGGCTGAAGTCACACCTGTGTGTTGTGGCAGTTCTTCTGTTTAGTCTGCTGAAAAGCATGGTTTTGGTTTGGTTTTCAGTTTTTAAATAAAACCAAAAAAGTGACAAACTCTCCTGCCTGTCCATTCAGCGTCCACCACTATCAGGGATATGATACACTGAATTTTGCACTCGTTGTACATCTGTAACACTTCCCTGCATTTGGTATATGCTGAATAACAGGCAGGCGGGATCAGGTTCACTTTCAGGTTTTGCTGAAAACCACAATTTTAACAAAGCAAAACAAAACGCACGCTTTTCAGCAAATTCAAATAAACTCCTGTGTGCCACTGCACAGATGTGATTTCAACCCGGGAAAGACCAACACCTTTCTGCTCCTCTCCCCCTTTTAGCTTCTCCCAGTCGCTGCACAGAAACACAGACAAAGCACGTTAATTCACCACAAGTGCTTCCACTTTGCCACTCACCTTCCTCGGCTTCGCTCTCCATTCACAAACTGGCCCTTGACCATGACCCCGCTGCCATATACCTCTACCGCCCGGATGGGGAGCTATCCAGCTTGCAGCTGACTGGGAACCAAGACCACCGGGCTGCTCCAGTCACTGTGCAACTCCTCAGCTACCCCCATCTTCAGCATAGCCTGGAGTTCGTCTTGAGCCACATTTTTTTGTGTGTGTGTGTTTGGGGAACCAATACAGGCGGCTGTGCACCATCACCCCTGAGGGAGTCTCAATGTAGTGCTCTATGAGGTCAGTGCACCCAGGGAGGGGCAAGAACACATCGCAGAATTCCTCCTGCAACCAAATGACCTGTGCTCTGTGGGAGGTGAGAGGTGGTCTCCACAGAGGACCAGGGTGAGTTGGGCTGCAGTTTTTAGACTTCTTTCCGGTCCCAGCTTTGCCCTCTCCAGAACTACCATCGCCAGAGCTCATCCCATTACGTGGCATTCCCACAGCATCCCAAACAGCTGAACTACTATTCCAGCAGGTATTTAGATACTATGGCCTCCCCGAGGACATCGTCAGTGACCGGGACTCTCAGTTCATTTCACGCTTTTGGAGCTGCTTCATGGAACAATTAGGGGTATCAGTGAGCCTCACGTCTGGATACCATCTGCAGTCGAACAGCCAGGTAGAAAAAGAGAACCAAGAAATCGGTTGTTTCCTGAGAATTTTCTGCATGCATAAGCAGGGGGACTGGGCACACTTCCTTTCATGGGTTGAGTATGCACAAAACTCCTCAGGCACTCTGCAACCCAATTAACACTATTTCAGTGCCTTGGCTACCAACCGCCCCTGTTCCCCTGGGACAACACGCCAAGCCAGGTACAAGCCATGGAAGATTGGTTCACACACAGCCAGACAATATAGGAGGAGGTACACCAACATCTGGAAACAATCAATGCCAAGTATAAAGAATATGCAGACAAAGTAAGTAGACAACCCAAACTTTTCCCCAGGCAAGAGTATGGGTGGCCACAAGAAACCTCAGAGAACCCAACACCTACAGAATGCTTCAGCCACAATATATCAGGTCATTTCAGGTGATTTGTCGCATCAATGAGGTCTCTTACCATTTGGAACTCCCCCCTCACAGCAGGTTGTCCCCCACATTCCACGTCTCAAACCTGAAACCTGCCATCCCAGGCTCTCTTGCTAAAAATGCACCAGTCCAGGAACACACAGCTCTCAGCATAGAGGGTGAACCCATCTACCAGGTAAATAAGATCTTCCTATAGAATCGAGGAAGAGGGCAAGTCAAATACCTGGTAGATTGGGAAGGTTATAGACCTGAAGAACAAAGCTGGGTCTCCGCTAAGGACATTCTAGACCTGCTCCTTAAGCAAGAATTCCAATGCTCTACATCCCAACAAACCAGCACCTAGAGGTAGGGGGCGCTCTAGAAAGAATGTAGCTCCCAGAGGGAGCTCCTTGGGGGCGTTCTGTCAGTAAACCTGCTGAAAACGTTCAGACTACAAACATGGACACTTTGAACTACACTCCCCAAGATTCACAGTGCCCTCTGTCTCCTGACTACTGATTACAGCTGTCTCTCATCTTCCTAATCACTTCTCTCCCTACTTAAGCCTCTTACTCATTCAACTCCAGTGTAAAGTATCATTCTGCTCTTTCCAGTTCATACCAAGCCTTATTTCTGATTGCCTCTCGTTTTCTGACTCTTGCTATTCCTTTTCACGTTTACATCTTTGTCTTTCCTCTACCACACTGTTTGCCAATCTCCCGACCCTCGCTAGTTCCCTGACCTCGATTCTTGTCTCACGGTTTGGCTTTGTCTCAGTTTACACCCCACTCTCCTCTGCACGTACCTCCGTAAGTGCCTGCACAAATATTATAGAGTCTGTGTGGACACAAAAGAAGGCAGTGGTGCATCTGATGTCACACATGCAGCACTGCTGACCTATAAATCACTGCAATCTAATAATGGTGGACAAGCTTTTAGTGATTTTTGGAACAGAATTCAGATGCAAAAAATTTCTTTTTCGAACCAATTTTTTTATTTATCGGTGAACTTTACAACCTATTTGAGCATATCATATCATAAAATCCCAGGTTTTCTGTGTGTCATTTTCGTAAGAGTAGCACTTCAACCTTCACCAAACATGCATTCCCCAGTGCCCCACATTGAATCAGGCTTTGATGTATGGAGGTCTGATTACACCCCAAATCCACCAAAGCCTGATGTGTACCCCCTTGGACACTCACCAGTATGCGGTACATTCTAGCTCAATTGAGGGTGGCTTCTGGCATGTTGGGGATCTGAACTACTGCCCTCATCTCCATTGCCTGGCACTGGTCCTGGAAGTGCCCAGGCTCCCCGCAGCACCAGCACACTGGCCCAGGCCTCACCTCTGCACTGCTGGGGTGAGGAGCACTCACCTGCAGGAAAGACACAGAAACATACAGGGAAGAGGGGGAAGGGGAACCACGGCTTGGGGAGCTGGCTGCAGGGGAGTCGGACCCCACTTCCATGGTACAGGGAAGGGACAGGAGGGAGGGCAGGAACAAGGGGGGGATCAGAATGAGAGAGAGAAAGAGAAGAAGCTGAATTTCTGCCTGCCACTGGAACCACTCAGATGGCCCTCTGCCAGCTCAATGGCTCAACAGGCGGGCCACACTCTGCTCGTCCGGCCACCCCCACACCTCTGCAGTTCACTCGAAGAGCTCCATAAAAGCCTCCAGGTTGTTCTGCAGCCCCATTTTTGTGAGGGTAATGTGGAGGAATCCCACAGATTCCAGGGCTGGTGCACCTGCTGGAGTGATGAATTGCAGGAGTGCCGGGCGGTCTTCTTGCTGGGCCTGCAGCAGAGCCTTGAAGCACTGCTCCTGCTCTGTCCTCACTGCAACCAGAGCCTGGTGCTGGTTCTGTTGGGCATGGACCAGCTCTTTGAATGGGGAGGACTCCATGGCAATGGTTCTTTTTCAGCGTCCTGACTTTCGGCACCAACGTAACACTTCCCTGCATTCGGTGGATGCTGAATAACAGGCAGGCGGGATCAGGTTCACGTTCAGTTTTATTGAAAACCACAACTTTAACAAAACACACATGCTTTTCAGCGGATTCAAATAAACTCCTGTGTGCCACTGCACATACATGAGTTCAACCCAGGGAAGACCAACACCTCTCTGCTCCTCTCCCCCTTTTATCTTCTCCCTGTCACTACACATAAACACACAGACCACAGCACATTAATTCACCACAGGTGCTTCCACTTTGCCACTCACCTTTGCTCTCCATTCACAAACTGGCCCTTGACCACGCCCCCCACTGCCACAATGTCACTTTGGATAAGAGCATCTGCTAAATGCCATGTAATGTCATGTAATATTTATTCTGCATGCGTGTCTGTGTGTGTGTCTCTCTCTCTCTGACTCTGTGTGTCTATGTGCACATGTGTTCACCACTTCAAATGGATTAAAAGCAGAAGAGGAATTTCACTGTGTTTGAGTGTACAATAATAAAGTCTTCTTGTTCTTAATTTACCCACAAACGTATTTATTCCACTTGAAAAGTGTGAGGCAAACCAGCTACTGGATTTGGGACACTGACATCCTGAACTATTTAGTATCTGGGACTTCTAAATACACCAGAGATTCTAAAGGCTTACAAAAGTACAGATGCCTACCATTATTTCAAGGCAGGTTTTGTGCATGCTGAAATGTTATGGGAAATTCCTGATAAAGAAAAATACCTTATGACAAAGGTAAGCTCAAACATGGACTTCTAATAGTAATAAACAAGCCAGGGCCTAGATCTGGCATATTTTATGGTGTTTAGCTGAGTCTACATTATCAGTACATAATAAACATGCTGCTAGTCTCGCCAAGCATTAGGTCTAATAAAATATCACATTCAAAGCCCACATCCAGATATATATTTTAACATTGCACAGAGCTTTCACACTAATCTGATATAAAATGTTCTCCACACACGGGAATGGTTTTATCTTCCAATCTTCCTTTGTTAGTTTTTTCTTTTTTATCAGACATCTAATTTTTTAGGTTTGTTTACCTGACATGTTTCGACGTACGACTGTCATCTTCCTCAGAGTGTCACCGGATGTTATTGGTGATGCATCTTTTATCAGCTGATGTTTCCGAAGGCGTGGCCTTCCTGTCTGGATCGACAGGTCAGTCACGCCTTCTACTGTCAGTTCGTCCCTTGCAAGATGGTACTCCAGGTATGGGACAGCATGTATGCTCCCTCATCTCGGTTGATGGTCCTCAGACTTCGCTTACGGATCTCTATGGCCTCCCTGATCCAGTGCTGATGTTTATTATCTTCTGTGCGGATGACTCTGGCACTCCCCCAGTCCATAATATGATTTTCCCTTTTGCAATGATCTGTTATGGCTGACTTATAATTTTCCTGTTGTGCCTTTTCTTTTATTGTTTAGGTTTGTCTTGTAGCTGTCTCCTTTTTGCACTCTTTCTTATGTTCATTTTTTCTTGTGTTGAAACTCCTTCCTGTCTCCCCAATGTAAGTTTTATTGCATAATTGGCATGGAATCTCATATATGGTGTTGCATCTGTTGTTCGGATGTATTCTGTCTTTGGGATGAACCAGGATCTGACGGAGTGTTGTGTATGGTTTGACAGGTGTGTTAATGTTGTATTTCCTCATTGCTCTTTGAATGAGTTCCGTTATTCCTCTGATGTATGGTAATGTCACTACTCCCCTGTGTTCTTGTTTGCTGGTTTGTTTTTTCTCTTTCTTCTGTGTTTTATTGTTTTTGACCTGTTCCGCCCCTTTGGATATTGCCCATTGTGGATATTGACATGCCTTCAGTGCGTGTTGTACATGTTGTTCTTCCTGTTCTTTGTCCTGTGCATCTGTAATTATTGCTGCGCGTTCATGTAATGTTCTAACTACAGATATTTTGTGCATTATGGGGTGTTATGGATCCACAACATATCAAGGTACAAACTCTCACAAGCAGAACGCAGTATACTAGGAAAAGGACTCAACTACGCTGTCACGCCGCACAATATACCACACGATGAATTCATTCTGGCAACTGAATTAGCATGTGAGAAAATACAGGATCAGGCACAAAAAGCAGCACTAAGAAACGCAATAGCTGGTATATTGAAAACGGCCAAACCACCACCTAGCAACATCACCAAACAGGAAGCCAAAGCCATGAGAACATTAGCAAAAAATAAAGACATCACAATCCTCCCAGCAGATAAAGGCAGAACAGTAGTTATCATGGACACCGATGAATATGAACACAAAATGATGGAATTACTCAGGGACAATGTCTTCAAGATATTAAGAAAAGACCCAACAGAAGACAAGAAAAAGAAACTTAAAGCACTACTCAAACCGCTACTCGATAAAAATAAAATAGATAAACAGGCATATAATCATTTAGTACCCACAGCCAATGTCATCCCCAGGATTTACGGTACACCAAAAATACACAAACCAGGAACACCATTACGCCCCATAGTAGATAGCATTGGTTCAGTAACATACAACTTATCAAAAGCACTTACCGAAATAATTAAACCATTACTAGGACTCACAGACCAACACTGCAAAAACTCAAAACAACTGGCAGAAGAACTAAAAAACATAAAAATGCAACAAGACGAAGTTTTCATTTCACACGATGTCATATCTCTTTTCACCAGAACACCCATGGAAGCCACAATACAGGTAGTACAAGACAAATTAAAAACAGATAGGACGCTCAAGAAACGCACAAACCTCACTGTACAAGACATTATGCAACTCCTTCAATTCATCGCCACATCCACATACTTTCAGTTCAGGAACACAATTTACAGACAAAAGGAAGGTTTTGCCATGGGAGACCCACTATCAGCCATCATGTGCAGCTTTTTCATGGAAGACCTGGAGCAGAAAGCATTCACTACAATACCAGCGGAATACAGACCAACACTCTGGAAACGGTATGTGGACGACATATTGGAAAAAGTAAAGAGGGGATACACTCAACAACTTACCGACCATCTCAATACTATAGACAATACCGGCAATATAAAATTCACACATGAAGAGGAAACGGAGCAGTCAATAGCATTTTTGGACTTAAAAATACATACACAGAAGAGGGGGACATCAAAATAAAAGTACACAGGAAACCCACACACATCGACCAATATTTAAACTGGACTTCCGAACACCCCATAATGCACAAAATATCTGTAGTTAGAACATTACATGAACGCGCAGCAATAATTACAGATGCACAGGACAAAGAACAGGAAGAACAACATGTACAACACGCACTGAAGGCATGTCAATATCCACAATGGGCAATATCCAAAGGGGCGGAACAGGTCAAAAACAATAAAACACAGAAGAAAGAGAAAAAACAAACCAACAAACAAGAACACAGGGGAGTAGTGACATTACCATACATCAGAGGAATAACGGAACGCATTCAAAGAGCAATGAGGAAATACAACATTAACACACCTGTCAAACCATACACAACACTCCGTCAGATCCTGGTTCATCCCAAAGACAGAATACATCCGAACAACAGATGCAACACCATATATGAGATTCCATGCCAATTATGCAATAAAACTTACATTGGGGAGACAGGAAGGAGTTTCAACACAAGAAAAAATGCGAAAAGGAGACAGCTACAAGACAAACCCGAACAATAAAAGAAAAGGCACAACAGGAAAATGATAAGTCAGCCATAACAGATCATTGCAAAAGGGAAAATCATATTATGGACTGGGGGAATGCCAGAGTCATCCGCACAGAAGATAATAAACATCAGCGCTGGATCAGGGAAGCCATAGAGATACGTAAGCGAAGTCCGAGGACCATCAACCGAGATGAGGGAGCATACATGCTCTCCCATACCTGGAGTGCCATCTTGCAAGGGACGAACTGACAGTAGAAGGCGTGACCGACCTGTCAATCCAGACAGGAAGGCCACGCCTTCGGAAACATCAGCTGATAAAAGATGTGTCACCAATAACATCCGGTGACACTCTGAGGAAGACGACAGTCGTACGTCGAAACATGTCAGGTAAACAAATCTAAAAAATTAGATGTCTGATAAAAAAGAAAAAACTAACAATATAAGACATAATGAACGTAATCGAAAGATTCCAGTCTTCCTCTTTAACTGCAGCTTGCCAATTTTCTCATCTTTCTGAGTTCGCCGGGAAGCAGTGAAAAGTTAAACCAGGCTTATCTCCACATCTGTTATTACATCCAAAAGCACTACAGGTCTCTGGCATTGTTCTTTTAGATGTAACTTCTACAAGTTTATCTGTAGATGTTTACTGAATTTGGCTTACAATTGCTTGTGTACACTTGTGCTGGTTGCTGGCAAACACAAAACTTGCCTTGCAATATGGCCGCGTAAACAAATCCACAGTTGCGATGACATCACGTGGAAGTCCTTCACAGAATGCTTTTCAGCTGAAATAATAGTTTTACATGTAAACCCCAGTGGCTAATCTTTATCTTGAGGACAAATGTAAATCAATATAAACCTTTTTCAGTGAATGTCCCTGGTTATATTGTGGAGTATTCGCATTTTCAAACCTCTATCTCCATCATCTTATGATTTTTACTACTTTTCCTTGCACATGTGGGAGTGGAATAAGTAAGTAATAAAACACAATAGGTCATACTCTTCTAGAAAGATGATCAAAACTGGGGTGGTGTGGGGTGGAACGTCAGTAGATGGATTGACACACATCAATGTGTGTGCATGGTGCCCCGCAATGGACTCATGTCCCATCTTGGTAGTGTTCCTGCCTAATGCCCAGTGTTCTTGGGATAGGCTCTGGACTTACCGCAACCATGTCCAGGATAAAGTGGTTACTGACAGTGAATGAGTGATATACTTTTTGTCAGTTTATAGCAGCTATAAAAAGTAATCCCTTCACAAGCTTTCTTTTGTCACTGAAGTAAATATGACCAAAAAAACCCTTGTAGTTTGTCACGTTACTGAGACTTGCAGAAACTTGCATTTGATTTGCCTTGCACCCCACACTACTGTGATGGCTGCTGTTGTAAAAAATTAAACTACCACTGTCCATTTGGACTTGAGATTTCAACAGCACTGCAAAAATATTAATCAGTTATATCATAATTTTTCACCTCTTTCTCCTATGCCTAGCTTTCAGCATGCACTAATTCAAGCTCATCCTTGGTTGATTTAATCCAATCAGAACATTATTCTGTGTCTGAATATTCTGTTTCACTCTGAAATGTATCACATTACAGGGAAAAAAAAAATTATAATTTGTGCTTTCTGTTGTCCATAAAACATGGCAATTTTTTTTAGAACTATAGAGGATATTTTTAAAAATACAAACTGTAGTAGAACTTACACAGTGTTGCATAGAATGAAGATTAGGATGATTATTATTCACTGACTAATGTTTTTCATAGCTGGTTTACTGAAAGAGAAATTCACCTGAAATGGATTTGTCATTTCCCTCTGTTTAGGATTATTTGCTGGGAAGTGATTTGGGCTTGCAATTTCAAGTTAGTGGAAAATACTGTTAGCAGTGTGGGATAAAGAATTACTCTGAAAGTTTTTGGAAAATGTATGACAGAAAGAGAGACTTCAGAAGGAGGGGGTGAGGGATCAGTGAGAGGTTTTCAGAAAAAAAATGAAGTTTTATATGATCATTATTGTTTGTTTTTTTTTTAAACATGAGAGTGTAGAATGCCATAATGGCATCATTTTGGCAGCCAGCCATAGGGGTGTGAAATATCCCACTTGTAATAGAACCTGAATACTCTACCAGACAGCTACTTTCCACCTTCATTTTATTAAAATTGTCCCAAAACAGTTTTAGAGTCATTGCAAAAGAAATATGCAATGCAATATAATTGTTACAAGTCATCCTAACTGACAATACTTTTAAGTTTTCAGGGTTATACTACTGGGGAGGCACAGTGGTGTAGTGGTTAGCACTGTCGGCTCACAGCAAGAAGGTCCTGGGTTTGAGCCCAGCAGCCAACAAGGGCTTTTCTGTGTGGAGTTTGCATGTTCTCCCTGTGTCTGCATGGGTTTCCTCCGGGTGCTCCGGTTTCCCCCACAGTCCAAAGACATGCAGGTTAGGTTAATTGGTGGCTCTAAATTGACCGTAGGTGTGAATGTGAGCATCAATGGTTGTTTGTCTCTATGTGTTAGCGCTGCGATGACCTGGTGACTTGTCCAGGGTGTACCCCGCCTCTCGCCCATAGTCAACTGGGATAGGCTCCAGCTTGCCTGCGACCCTGTAGAAGGATAAATCGGCTAGATTAGATGAGATTAGATTAGAGCAGGGGCATGTTTAGCCTATTTTTGGGGGTGCTCAAGCACACCCAAAAACGAGCTCAGCACCCCCTAGCTCAGCACCCTCAAAAACACTGCTTTTGGAAGTAATTTTCAGAAATAAGTGCCCTTGCGCACTGCGCAATGAATGTGTGCACGGGCGTGTGTTCTTGAATTCACCTGTTACGTGATAGTTCTATGACCAGTAAAATACCACTCCTCCTTGCATCCCCTCTGATTGGGTTGCCTGTCCGCGCGAGTGCTTGCTACGACATGGTGGTTTTTTTAACTGGATTCCACGCCGATGAGGAACTCGAAGTAGCACATGAGTATTACTGGCATAGCAAGATGTGAAGGTATGGACTGGAGTTACAATTGTTAAACACAACACAATAATATGCATAATGCAATATTGATGTTCCCTGGTCTATGAACAGAATGATAAAAACGACATTTATCATCCATATCGAGATACTTTTGTGCAGAGCTGTACAAGTGCTACGGTGCTAGACCACCGTGTGTTAGTCAATTTTATTTATGTAACATAGCGTTTACATTTGCTTATCATTCAAAATTGAACATTTTGTAGGAAAAAAGTGAATTGTGATGCCGCATCACAATTCACTTTTTTCCTACAAAATGTTCAATTTGTGGCATACTATTAAAGACAGTTCTCTGAAATAAAATGTGTTTTGGTCATATTATCAAATAATGAGGAAATGCAATGGGGAATTTTCCCTACCTGCTTCAGAGGAATTATTGCATTTGAGTTTTTCTATCAGTAGGTTGACTTGCAGTGAGCCAACCACCAGCTACTAAGGACAAAGACCCTAGTGGCCTTATGGGTCTCACCACACCACTAAAACACTCAAAAACAAACACAGTGTTTTCTCTACATTGACATGGATTGTGAGTGCATTATTACTATTCACTTTCTGAGAATGTTGACAACCCAGGTGCATATAGGCCTCTTCCTACTTCCTACCTATATCCACCTTTACCTGTGTCCACTACTGCCCTCATGTGTCTAAATAACATCATAATAATTAGTAAATTAATCAAAACAGACACTGAAACGTACATGCATGAAGCAAACAATTAAACAAATGACTATCAAAAGAACACTACCAAAATATAACAAATATAACAAAAAATATAAACTAATGTAAACTAATGTAAAATCATAATAATACACACTTATTACACAATACACAATAACACATTAACAATTACCACTGCTCAAAATGAATAGCTCCAACATTACAAATGCAGTAGTAGGTCTTGTTTAGTTAAAAATATAACGTAAATATTTGTGTCAGTGGTTGTAAATGTGTAGATATCATAGTTTATTGGGTCAGCTTCTGTTAAAACATTGCATAAGTCTAGTCTTGTCTAGTCTAGTCTTCTTGTCTAGTTAAGTCTAGTCTAAATGCGGAATAAACGTGGAAACACTGTCGTTCAAGCCAGGTGCCTCTGTCAGCTCTGGGGGCTAAGCACCCCCAAAGATCAGATGCTAGAATCACCCCTGGATTAGAGTAGATAAAACTTTATTGATCCCTTTGGGCAGGTTCCCTCAGGGAAATTAAGATTCCAGCAGCATCATTACAGATAAACAGAGAAAAGAAATAGAGAAAACTTCTAGATAAATTAAAATAAATTAAGTATTTACATATACAAATATAAAAAGAATAAGATATGGGGAAGAGAGGAAGGAGGGGAAGGTGGGGAGAAGGGGGGGGCGGCGGTAGGAGAGATATTGCACTTTATATTGCACGTTGTCCGGTATTGCTTATTGTTAGGCTAGGCTACTGCTCCTTCCCGTCCTTTGTCCTCCTCTTACCCCTCCTCCCCCCAGAGAGGAATTGTGATGGCGTGAGGGACAAAGGAGTTTGAGTCTGTTCGTCCTGCACTTGGGAAGGAGCATTCTGTCACTGAACAGGTTCCTCTGGTTGCTGATGACGGTGTGCAGAGGGTGAATGGCATCATCCATGATGTTCAATAGTTTGTCCATAGACCTCTTCTCTGCCACCATCACCAGAGAGTCCAGCTTCATGCCGATCACAGAGCCGGCCCGCCTGATCAGTTTGTCCAGCCTGGATGTGTCCTTCTTGGATGTGCTGCCCCCCCAGCACACCATGGTGTAAAACAGGACATTGGCAACCACAGACTGATAGAACATCCACAGGAGTTTCCTGCAGATGTTAAAGGACCGCAGCCTCCTAAGGAAGTATAGCCTGCTCTGTCCCTTCCTGTATAAGTGATTGGTGTTGCAAGTCCAGTCCAGCTTGCTGTCCAGTCACAGCCCGAGGTACTTGTAGGAATCCACAGCCTCCACCTTGACTCCCTTGATCAGAATTGGTCATGACCTTGGTCTGGACCTCCCAAAGTCAATGACCAGCTCCTTGGTCTTCGAGGTGTTGAGCTACAGATGGTTCCTGTTGCACCACACAGCAAAGTCCCTCACCAGGCTCCTATACTCCTCCTCTCTGTCATCACTGATACACCCAACGATGGCTGTGTCATTGGCAAACTTCTGAATGTGACACAGCTCCGAGTTGTAGCAGAAGTCCGCGGTGTACAGGGTGAAGAGAAGAGGCGCCAGCACCATGCCCTGGGGTGCTCCGGTGCTGCTAATCACAGTGTCAGACGTGATGTCCTTCAGCCTGACGTACTGCGGCCTGTCAGTGAGGTAGCTGAAGATCCAGGTGACCAGGCAGGGGTCCACTCACATCCTGTTCAGTTTGTCCTGAAGCAATAGGGGCTGGATGGTGTTGAAGGCACTCGAGAAGTCCAAGAAGAGGATCCTCACTGTGCCATTTCCCTTATCCAGATGCAAGTGGGCTCGGTGTAGCAGGTAGAGGATGGCGTATTCCACACCGACACCTGCCCAGTACGCAAACTGCAGACAGTCCTGGGCATGTTGTACCTGGGATCTGAGGGGGCTGAGGAAGAGCCGCTCCATCTTCATCAGATGTGAAGTGAGTGCCACCGGTCGGAAGTCGTTCAGCTTGCTGGGCCGATTCTTTTTGGGAACTGGAATGATGCACGATGTCTTCCAGAGGGTGGGCACTCTCCCCAGCTGCAGGCTAAGGTTGAAGATGCATTGGAGTGGTTCACCCAGTTCAGCAGCACAGGTCTTCAGTAGTCGGGGACACACCTTGTCCGGGCCTGCTGCTTTCCTGGGGTGAAGCTTCCTCAGTTGACCTCTGACCTGGTCTGCAGTAATGCATGGAAGAGTCTGTGTTGAGGAGGGGGAGGAGGGGGCTGCTGTGATGACTGGGGGGAGGTGTGTTGAGGGAAGAAGGAGAGATGGCTGCAGTGAGGGACAGGGTGGGGGGGGACATGGGCTGGTTGAACCGATTGAAGAAGTCATTCAACTCGTTCGCCCTCTCCACTGTCCCCTCAATGACTCTCATCTTTGTATTGTGGCCTGTGATGGTTTTCACACCTTCCCAGACCTCCCTCATGCTGTTCTCCTTCAGCTTCTGCTCCACCTTCCTCCTGTAGCTGTCCTTAGGCTACATCCACACGACAACGGCAACGAGATTTTATTAAAAAAAATAATCACGTCCACATGGGCAACGGATCAGTAAAATATCAGGTACATATGGCAACGCAACGCTTGCTGAAAACGATGCAATACACATGCCACACCTCTACGTGCGCTGTAAGATGGTCCCATCGGAGACACCAGAATAATAGAAGAAGTAGGACGCATGCGCATAAACCCCTTCTTCTACCCGGCGTGAAGCACTCACAGGAACAAGCACACAACAAGAAGAAGATGGCTGCGACTATGCGAGGAAATCGTGCCTTCTGTGTGTACAAATTAGTTTTATTAGTGTGCATAGTTTTATATAACTTAATTTTCTTATTGTGTGTGAACATTTTGAAAAGCATTTTTATATAAATTTATATAACTTTTTATATTGTGTGTGAACATTTTGAAAAGCAGTCTTATCCAATAAAAAAAAGAAATTCAAGAAATGGTTCAGTTTCTTGTTTATTTAAAAGAAAAGCTTTATACAAAAGTGAATGCAATGCAGTGGTTCATACAAAACAGCGAGAGTGCTGCTTGTTCTAGTCATGTGGTTGTAACATCATCGTAAACAAATCCGTTCTACTCATCCAGATGACTTCGCAATGGCGCCGTTGCCAGATTTTTCCACTCTGGAACCCGTTCTCGTTTTGGGGCACCCAAAACGCCGGTGCCATGTGGACGCCTGGCCGAAATGATAAACAATTTTATCAGATTCACCTGAATCCGTTGCCATGTGGACAGCCTCTTAGCTTCCCTCACACAGCGTTTTACCTCCTGCTGTGCTGCTTTCATTGCCTCCCTATCCCTGATCCTAAAGGCAGCCTTCTTCCTGTTGAGGACAGCTTTGACTTCTTGTGTTACCCATGGCTTGTTATTAGGGTAACACCATACAGTTTTAGCGGGGGAGACCACGTCTGCACAGAAGTTAAGGTAATCCGTCAGACAGTGTGTCAGCCCCTCTATGTCCTCACAGTGTGGGCTAAGCAGCACATCCCAGTCCGTGATGTCATAACAGTCCCTGAGGGCATCTTCCATTTCAGGGGACCACCTCCTGATGGAGCTAGTTGTTGCAGGCTGCCTTTGAACCAGGGGGGTGTACTTCGGCTGTAGAAGAACCAGGTTGTGGTCAGACTTCCCTAGTGGGGGGAGGGGTGTGACTCTGTATGCATCCCTCACATTAGCATACAGCAAGTCAATTGTCCTGTTGTTCCTTGTTGGACAATCCACGGCCTGGTAAAAAGCAGCCAGAGTCCAAAGTAGCATGATTAAAGTCCCCAGAAATGATAATAAATGCCTCAGGGTGCTGTGTCTGCAGCCTTGCTGTGACAGAGTGAATCCTCTCACATGCAGCGGCTGCATCTGCCCTCGGAGGGATGTAAACACAGATGGTGATCACGTGACTGAACTCCCGTGATAATGAGATGAGATGAGATGAGATATGAGATAATGGATTGGATGGGTTATAATATTGGCCTTGTTGAGTTGCATACTAAATGTTTTAAGCCAATATGTGAAGTGAGTGAGTGAAGTCCTCGGCCCAGTTACAAGAGAAGATGACATATGACAGACCAGCATATCCCCATCAGAAAAACAATACATTTTGGCTGTATTGTTGTCAAGCAAGGACTTGGGCAAATTATTTATGCATGGCCTCAAAAGACTTTCCAGATGTACAATTCCATCCTGATTAAAATTGTCTCTTTCTATCAGAAAACTATCAAGGTTTGCCAAATGCCAAAAGGCAATTTCCGTTGTCTTTTTAATGAGAGCTCACGTATAAAGGAGCTGCCACAGTTGAAACAGACTAACTTCAAAGAGAATACTTCTAAATCCATGATCTAATCTTGGTTATTTGAATTAGTTGTTATTGAGCAGGTTTGACTCTGGTTTCCTCCCTCAGACCAAAGACATGTCATTTAGGTAAACTGGCTACTCTAAATTCCCCATAGTCAAGTCAAGTCAAGTTTATTTGTATAGCGCTTTTAACAATAAACATTGTCGCAAAGCAGCTTTACAGAATTTGAATGACTTAAAAACATGAGCTAATTTATTCCTAATCTATCCCCAATGAGCAAGCCTGTGGCGACGGTGGCAAGGAAAAACTCCCTGAGACGACATGAGGAAGAAACCTCAAGAGGAACCAGACTCAAAAGGGAACCCATCCTCATTTGGGCAACAACAGACAGCCTGACTATAATATTAATAGTTTTAACATGAGGACAGTTTCGTTGATGTTACAACTCTTCATTGATGGAAACTTGAGTGCAAAACTGTTCATGATAACTGCAGTCCTAAAGTTAGCAAGACAACTGTAGTCCTCAGCCATAAAAGCATTACTGTAAGAGTCCAGAGCATCCTCCAGGTATTGAGGTATTTCACCCACGTGACCAAGTCATGTGATGCTGCCATTTTGGACGGCACGGCTCGAATCAGTTTGAATGCGAGGAAGGCGACAAACGAAAAACATAAAAGAAAAAGGAGCGAGATGCAGAAAACACCTTCACTATCCAGCAACGTAGGGCATTTACAGGGCGAGCAGAGGGAGAGGTATTTGCAAAAATTGAGGTTAGCAGGCTTACAGAACGACGTTTACCTGCTACCACCAGGATTGTTCACTGACGTACGGAAGTACACAAAGCCCTCGTCTTTACCTGACTTCGGCCCACATGATCTGTATACCTATGTCGTTAAAAACCCATCGCCATACACAGGTATTGATCTGAAAGCGTATAAGAGTTTGGATACCTACAAATATTTTGTGTCAGGCTGGGTAACATGCCTACATCAGCGGGTCGTCCCTGGAGCCGGTGGTCGCCATCTTATTACAGCTAAGGTTTGTTCACATTTTCATTTACTTTCGGTCCTCAGGATAAACAAAATGTTATTAAATGTCATTGAAATAACTTCTTAGTCTGTTGAGACATGGCCCGTTATAAATTTGCTGTTACCAGGCGATGACCAAGAACTGTATTATTAGGGACGGTGTAGTTGTAGCAGTGTATTAGCAACTAGCTGTTAGCACTTGCTAATGTCAACAACATCATAGCTGGTATGTTACTGTAGCAATGTTTATGTTCAGTCATTTGGATGACTGTTAAAACCTTTCAGTCTCAAGTTTTTCCTTTACTGGATTTACTAGTTTACTGAGCGAGCGCGCTCGGGCAAGCTGGGAGCTAGCGCGCACTAGCCTGCTGGCGGCCGGCGCGTGCTAGCCTGCCGGCAGCCGGCGCGCTAGCTCAGTAAACTAGTAAATCCAGTAAAGGAAAAACTTGAGACTGAAAGGTTTTAACAGTCATCCAAATGACTGAACGTAAACATTGCTACAATAACATACCAGCTACTGTTGTTGACATTAGCTAGCTTGACATTCAAAATGGCGGACACCGGGGCGTCACGTGACCCTGTGACGTCAGGTGAAATACCTCAATAACCCTCAACTGTCCTCATGGGGCCGTCCTCCACAGGAGCGGTGCGATAAAACTCCGACCAGACACAGGGCACCAGGATGGATCAAGCAGGTCCGAGGGGCAGAAGAGGCCAGCACCTCAACCCCAGGACCAACATGCAACTCAGAGGGACAGATTGGGGGGGGGAAGAGAGAGAGAAAGAAAACACATGTTGTTAGGTATGCCCTAAAAATGACAAGTATTAAATCTGTGTGGTAGGCTCGCAGAGACGAGAGTCTTTACATCAGGCATAACACACAACAATGGCATGTTAATATGGTAAAAAAATATATCATGACTTGCTCTGGCTGGATGCTTGATTGGGTGATGGGAGCACACTCCTCAGCAATGATGAGATGCAGATGGGACCCTTAGGGCTGGCCAAGACAATTCAGTTACATTTCACCGGGTCTGGGACATGCGACAGAAAGTCTGACGGCCGATTCCCTGCAGGCTACGATAGCCAGTCGAGGTCTCCACCCTCTCCACCAAAAGATTTCCTGTTGACTCCAAGTAACTCAGAGGGACAGATTTGGGGTGGGGGATGGGAGGGAAAGAAAACACAGGTTAAACAGAAAGGCCATCCAGAGTCACTCACTAAGTTTACATGCACATAGAGAGAATCGAATTTCTGCCGTTGCTCGACTGAAATCGAAGTTCAAAATGCCATGTATACACCTTAATTCGGCTGAAATTGAACCGAACTTGATTTCTCGGAATCGAGCTACACGACCTAGTTTATGCGATTTCTGCTGAGCTACTTTGTGCATGTATACCCTATCGAGCTAGTTGTCGAGCTACTTCCGGAAGTGACGAGTGACGAGACCACAAGCAGGAAACACAACAGCCTCGGTCGGCATGACAACAGTAGTAGCGAGCAGCAGAAGAGGTCAGGAGGAACAAACGAAGAAGAGAAAATGGCAATGTAGAGCTCTCTGAAGTGTGGGTGGAGCACAGAGGACGGCAGGACAAAGCTTCTGGTACTAATAGGCTTTTTATTGTCAGACTTTTCAGTTTAACAGCCTACTTTTATTCTTGAGAGAAAAAAAACACACACACACACGCACGCGCGCACGCTGTGTTCTAGTCCCGGGATGAGCTTTCCCCTCTGCTCTCCCTCTGCCTCCTTAAATAGGGCGTGGTTACTGGGAAGACACACAAACACAGGTTAATTACCGTCAGGTGAAGGAATTCTGCCACTCACCTTCCCTGGATCCGCCCTCCTGTCACAGACCGGAGCTTGACCATGCACCCACTGCCCCACTGCCACAGGCAAGCAGAAACGTGCACTTCTGGAGCAATGAGGAGGCAGAGTTCATGCTCATTCAGCTTAAGGAGTTGAATATATTAAAATTCATGGACGGGAGAAAAACGCACAATGGAGAACACGGAACTGATAACTTTGTTTACACTCTTGAATAGCTCTTCTTCATGACGACAACCGGAAGTGTACCAACATGATGGGGCGTGTTGCGCCACCTGTGGCTCGGGTGCACAATGCACCTCACACAATAGCCCGATTTCAGTTGTGTGCATGTAGGATTGGATTTCTCTGGCACCCTGCTGGGACCTTCAGCTCAATTACCGACAGCAGCTCGATTTGGATGTGCATGTAAACATAGTCACTGTGTAATCAGAAAACTTACTTCTAGCTGTATGTGGTCCTAGTACAAGTACTTCAGTCTTGTCAGAGTTAAGCAGAAGAAAATTAATAAGCATCCAGTGTCTAATGTCCTTAACACATTCCTCAATTCTATTAAGCTGGTGTCTCTCATCAGGTTTTGCAGAGACATACAACTGTGTGTCATCAGCATAACAGTGGAAACTAATACAATGTTTACGAATAATATCACCCAGAGGTAACATATATAGAGAAAAAAAGCAGTGGACCCAAGACAGAACCTTGTGGAACACCAAACTTTACCTCGGTACGTCTAGAAATATCACCATTTATATCAACATACTGATAACGATCAGTTAGATAAGACCTGAGCCAGGAGAGGGCCATTCCCTTAACTCCCACAACATTTTCTAGTCTATCCAGAAGAATGGAATGATCAATGGTATCAAATGCTGCACTAAGGTCAAGCAACACAAGTAGCAAGACACAGCCCTGATCAGACGCCAACAGTAGGTCGTTTACTACTTTAACCAGTGCTGTCTCTGTGCTATGATGAGGTCTAAATCCTGACTGATACATTTCATGGATGTTATTCCTATGTAAATATGAGCATAACTGCTGTGCCACAGCTTTTTCAAGGATCTTGGAGATAAAGGGGAGGTTTGATATTGGCCAATAATTGGACAGCTGACAGGGATCAAGGTCAGGTTTTTTAATCAGGGGTTTGATAACTGCTAGTTTAAAGGATTTGGGTACATAGCCAATCGTAAGAGAAGAATTTATTATTTTTAGAAGCGGTTCAATTACTCCAGGCATTATCTGTTTGAATAGATGTGTAGGTAAGGGATCTAGTACGCAAGTTGAGGCTTTTGATGTAGAGATTAATGAAAGTAATTCAGTTTCTTTAAGGGGAGTAAAACATTCTAACTGATGATCTGATACAGTTATATAGTTAACTACAAGGTCACTTTCATTGTCTGACCTTAAATTAGTAGTTTGAATTTTTTGTCGGATATTCTCAATTTTGTCATTAAAAAAATTCATGAAGTCGTTGCTACTACATACTGCAGGTGTGCATGTGTCTATAGTGGACTTATTCCTGGTTAATTTTGCTACAGTATTAAATAGGAATCTAGGATTATTTTTGTTATCTTCTATTAGGGAGGAGAAATATGTTGATCTCGCAGCACTAAGAGCTTTTCTATACTTCAGGAAGCTCTCCTTCCAAGCTAATTTGAACACTACCAATTTTGTTTGACGCCATTTACGTTCCAATTTTCGAGTGGTCTGTTTTAATGTGCGAGTGTCATCATTATACCAGGGTGCTAATTTTTTGTCTCTGACCATTTTCCTTTTTAGAGGAGCTACATTATCTAAAGTATGGCGGAATGTTGACTCTAAGCATTCAGTTGCCTGATCAAGTTCTGCAGGGGCTGACAGTGACCCAATCAAAGTTGACAACTCTAGGAGATCATTTATAAAGCTCTGTGTAGTAGTTGACGTGAAAGTACGTTTAATACAGTAGCATGGTGAGGTGCATATATTATTACTCAGACATAGTTTGAATGAGATGAGATAATGATCTGAGATAACTTCAGACTGTGGAAGTATGACTATATTGTCTACGTTTAATCTGAATGTTAGTATTAGATCAAGGGTGTGACCACCATTATGGGTCGGTCCTATGACATTCTGCTTAATCCCGACTGAATCTAAGATGGACACAAACACTGTTTTTAAAGGGTCTTCTGGGTTATCAAAGTGAATATTAAAATCTCCGACAACTAAAGCTTTGTCTAAGGAAATAACCAGATCTGAGATAAAATCTGCAAATTCAGAAAGAAACTCAGAATATGGCCCCTGGGGCCTGTAAATAATAAGCAATGGAATTAACTGGGTAGACTTATTTTTCGAGGCTACATACATTATATGAGTATGAAGAACTTCAAATGTATTAAATTTATAACCAGGTTTTTGTGTTACACCTAGATAATCGTTATAAATAACCGCAACGCCTCCTCCTCTGCCAGTTAGACGAGGCTGGTGTATATAACTGTATCCAGGAGGACTCGCTTCATTTAATGCTATATATTCATTTGGCTTAATCCGTGTTTCAGTTAAACAAAGTACATTAAACTCCTGATCAGTAATGAGTTCATTAACCATTAGCGCTTTAGATGTAAGAGATCTAATATTTAATAGCCCCACCTTTAGATCAAAGGTGCTGGCAGCAGCTGTACAGTCAGTATGATCTAATTTTATATTGATTAGGTTACTGGAACAAACTCTCTGAAAATTTCTTCCTTTTAGTTTAGCTCGGGGAACAGACACAGTCTCGATGTAGTGGACCCTGAGTGACGACTCTGTGCAGCTAGCAGACAATCGGTTTAGCCTGTTCATCTGCTCCCTGGCCTTGGCTCTGGATTGTCAGAAATTAACTAGGCCTGTTCTGAGACTATGACCTATGCTGCAGGAAATGAGAGCAGCACCTTCCCGAGTGGGATGGATACCGTCCCACCCTAACAGGCCAGCAGTGCCCTCAAAATTAGCCCAATTATCTATAAAGCCCACACTGTTTTCAGAGCACCACCTGGACAGCCAGCAGTTCAGCGACCATAACCTGCTGTAAGCTACATCGCCACGCCGCATTGGGATGGGGCCAGAGCATACTACAGCATCGGACATCGCCTTCGCTAATTTAAACACCTCTACAAAGTTACTCTTAGTAACCTCAGACTGACAAAGGCGTATATCATTAGCTCCTGCATGGATAACTATCTTTGAGAACCTGTGCTTGCCTAGGACCCTAAGATTACCTGCTATGTCCGGCGCCCTGGCTCCCGGTATACACCTGACTAAAGCTGCTGGTGCCCCTAAAGGCTGAGCTAATTTCACATGCCGTATGATAGAGTCCCCTATAACCAGAGCTCTTTCAGGTTTCTCAGCGGGTGCATCACTAAGGAGAGCAAACCTGTTCGGCATGTGATGCGGAGAGGAGTGGTGCTCCCGTGGGCGAGCCTCAGCGGTAGCTTTGGCTCTACGCTTATGCCGCCGAGCCGTCACCCATTCGCCCTGCTGTCAGGGCTCTAATGCCGGAGTTGGGGGATTACTAACTCCACCTAGGGCATCCAGACTTTCCCCTACAGAAGCTACACTGTTCTCACGCTCACTAACCTGCTCTAAAGCCTGGACACATGCTTCTAGCACTGCAATCGTCTCCGTCAGAGAGCTAACTAATCTGCACTTATCACAAATAAAGCTATCGCTAGCGACGGAGGAAGAATGACTAAACATCCTGCACTCAGCACACTGAACAGGCAGAAGGTGTGCCATGATGAAAAGATTCACGTACCTTAAACGAAGATCTGTTGATATTAAAGCAGATCCGATGTGGATGGCCTCCACTTGTGGTCTTTACACAGGAGGAGAGAAAAAGAAAGCTTCCGGTCTCAGCGTTCTTCCGAAAAAAGAAAGAGAAAAACCGGAAAAAAAAAACGGAAAAAAGAAAGCGAAAGTGAAAAGTACAAAAAGGAAAGCGACAGTACAATAAAAATGAAGAGGATACTGGAAATTTATTTGTAGAAAAAAGTTTTAAAAAAAGGATTTGGTGTGAATGTGAGGGTGAATGGTTGTTTGTCTCTGTGTTAGCCCTGCAATAGGTGGGTTGCATCCGACGTCACATCCGCCACATTAGACATGACATGAAGTGGTGGTCGGCTAAGCTCACAGTTCACAAAGCGTTACTATCGCTGGGGCACCTTGCTAGTTGTTAAAATGCCCTACACTTGCATTATTTGGGGCTACTCAAATCAAACAAACTGTGAAACTTATAAAAGTTTCTTCTGGGTTCCCCGGGAAGTAATAAACGGTGAAAGAGCAAAGAATTTTACCAAAAGACGACGAGAAAGATGGCTCTTGAACCTTTCGCTGTGATGGAAGGGAGCGGAGTCGAAGAATGCTCAAGTTTGCAGTGATCACTCCACGAAAGGCTTGTACAGTGGTACTTGAAAGTTTGTGAACCCTTTAGAATTTTCTAAATTTCTGCATAAATATGACCTAAAACATCATCAGATTTTCACACAAGTCCTAAAAGTAGATAAAAAAACCCAGTTAAACAAATGAGACAAAAATATTATACTTGGTCATTTATTTATTGAGGAAAATGATCCAATATTACATATCTGTGAGTGGTAAAAGTATGTGAACCTTTGCTTTCAGTATCTGGTGTGACCCCCTTGTGCAACAATAACTGCAACTAAACATTTCTGGTAACTGTTGATCAGTCCTGCACACCGGCTTGGAGGAATTTTAGGCCATTCCTCTGTACAGAACAGTTTCAACTATGGGATGTTGGTGGGTTTCCTCACATGAACTACTCGCTTCAGGTCCTTCCACAACATTTCGATTGGATTAAGGTCAGAACTTTGACTTGGCCATTCCAAAACATTAACTTTATTCTTCTTTAACCATTCTTTGGTAGAATGACTTGTGTGCTTAGGGTCGTTGTCCCTAAGATCAGACTTTGATAGATCCCTGTTCTTTAAATAAAACAGGGTGCCCACTCACACCTGATTGTCATTCCATTGATTGAAAACACCTGACTCTAATTTCACCTTCAAATTAACTGCTGGTCCTAGAGGTTCACATACTTTTGCCACTCACAGATATGTAGCATTGGATCATTTTCCTCAATAAATAAATGACCAAGTATAATATTTTTGTCTCATTTGTTTAACCCTTTGGTGACTGACCCCTTGAACATGGTTCCTCCAGGAACGATGACGTTTCAGTCGTCAAGACAACGGAAAAACTAAAATACAAGAGCATTTTGTTTTGTGCACAAGAGCATTGTGACGTATCTTTCTGTTTTTGTATTTTAGTTCTTCTGTTGTCTTGACAACTGAAAAGTCATAGTTCCTGGAGGAACCATTTTCAAGGGGTCAGTCACCAAAGGGTTAACTGGGCTCTCTATCTACTTTTAGGACTTGTGTGAAAATCTGATGATGTTGTATGTCATATTTATGCAGAAATATAAAAAATTCTAAAGGATTCACAAACTTTCAAGCACCACTGTAAATTCCTCTGATTTATTTCGTTTGGATTCACAAATCACGTTTCTCGCCAGTTTCTGTTATTTCATGATGTTCTGAAGTTCAGGAGATGCTTAAGTCCTCAGATGTGTTTTTGTTTACTGTTTGATCTTGGTCATCATATTGTAAACTAATGCATATGTTTTCACTTTGTTTATTAGGATGTCCTAGCAAGCTTTACAAGGATGATGTAGGTTGGGCTCCTACACTGAACTAGATGGATAAGATAATCGAGACGATCCACGTAAACACAAAAGCAGAGTTCATGAGTTAACAGCACAAAACTCCTTCCCAGGCCATGCAGTTACAGTGAGCTGTGATAACTTCTCCGTCCTCTTTTCACCAATACCCAAGTCTTTAAAGGGGTTTCTGTGGATCTTTGTGGATGATTTACCTGGAAGAGAAGAGCAGGGAGGATTTGGAATCAAGTGATGATGATGACTGTTTCCTCGGTCCGAGGATCAGGGAATCCGTCGACAGGCTCCGAGTTGGCTGTGCAGGCCAATTCTTGACCAGCACACTTGGGAGCAGTTGGAGCAGGTGTATCCTTCGTCTGGGTTGGCTGGTTGAAGGCGAGCTGCTCTCTTGCACTGGTGCTTCTCTTCCACTGCAGCTCTCCTGGCAGCTTCAAAGGCCTTGGTGCCTTCCTTGATGGTTGACCTCCATTTGGGATGGTCTCTGGCGATCCTTTCCCAGGTGGTAATAGGAATGTTGGCAGCACTCAGCTGGCACTTGAGCTGGTCCTTATAGCACTTGCATGGCCTGCCAGCTTTCCTTTTTCCCCTCACTAAGCTCTCTGAAGGAAATGGCTTTGGGGAGACGGCTGTCGTCCATGAGGCATATGTGGCCTGCCCACCTCAGCTGTCTGTTGAGGAGGATGGCTTCCACACTAGGCAAGTTAGCCCGTTCCAGCACTGTGTTGTTCGTGGTGTGGTCTTGCCACCTTATCCTCATAATAGTGTGGAAGCATCGTTGGTGAAATCGCTTGAGGAGTTTGATGTGTTTACAGTACAACACCCATGCTTCGCAACCAGAGAGAAGGGTTGTCAGGACAGCAGCCTTGTACACGAGGATTTTGGTGGGCATGCCGAGAGAGTGGTTGTCCCAGATGCATTTCTGTAGCCTGCCAAAGAACTGCTTGCTTTGGCGAGTCTTTTGTTGATGTCCTTTGAGATTGTGGCATCATTGGAGATGACACTCCCTAGGTAGGTAAAATCCTCTACAACACTGAGTGGCTTGCCATCAATTGTGATGTGAGGATGGTTGTATGTGGCGTCAGGAGCTTTCTGATGGAGAATCTCCATCTTCTTGAGGCTGATTGTCAGTCCAAAGGCACTTGCAGCTTTTGCGAAGTTGTTGACCTTCTTCACTGTGGGCTAGAAGGGTGCAGTCATCAGCAAAGAGTAGGTCTAGTACCATCTTTTCACGTGTTTTGGTTTGAGCCAGGAGTCTTCTCAGGTTGAAGTTGCTTCCATCTGTGCCGTACCGGATGTAGACTCCCTCAGCCAGATCTTGTTTGGCCTCTCTCATGCTGAACACAGCAAACAGCATGGAGGCAAGGACGCATCCTTGCTTGACTCCAATGTTGATGGAGAAGGTGTTGGACACATCTCTGCTCAGCTTGACTTGGTCTTTCTGTCCTTCGTGCAATTGTTGGATGATCGTGAGAAGCTTGGGAGGGCAACCAAGTCTGCTGAGGATCTTCCAAAGGCCACTCCTGCTGACAGTATCGAACACCTTCGTGAGCTCAACAAATGCTGTATAAAAGCCGATGTTCTGCTCTCTGCACTTTTCTTGGATTTGTCGAAGCACGAAGATCATGTCGGTGGTTCCTCTCTTGGCTCTGAAGCCACACTGACTCTCTGGGAGCAATTGTCCTCAGCAATTGTTGGAATCCGCTGGTCGAGGATGATTCAGGCCAGTATCTTTCCTGCGATGGATAGCAGAGTCACACCTCTATAGTTGGAGCAGTCTGTTTTTTCGCCTTTGTTATTGTAGAGTGAGACAATGACAGCATCACGCAAGTCTTGGGGCACAGATCCTTGCTCCCAGCAGGTCCTGAAGAATTACGTGAGTTTTGCTTGGAGAGCGTCTCCACCCAGCTTGTATACTTTGGCTGGTATGCTGTCCACACCTGGGGCTTTGTGGCACTTGAGCTTCTTTATCACAATCTTCACTTCTTCTTGAGTTGGTGTTGCAACGAGTTCTTCCCTGACTGGCTGTTGGGGGATTCTCATGATGGGATCTTCTTGGTCTCCAAAGAGGTTCCTGAAGTGCTCTGTCCAGCGATGCAGGGTGGATTCTTTGTCAATAAGAAGGGTGCTGCCATCTGTAGAGCGGAGCAGTGCTAACACTTGGTGGGTGGGGCCGTACACTCTCCGGAGCGCATTATAGAAAGCTCTTGTGTTGCCCACATCAGCATGATGTTGGGTTTCTTCAGCAAGGTTGAGCAACCATTGGTCTTGGATTTCTCTCACTCTCTCTGCGGCATGCTCTTCTGTATGCTTCTTTAGCCACTGGATCATTAGGTCTTGCTAGGCATCTCTCAAAACAGGCACGCTTATCCTTTAAGAGGCCCTGGATGACATTGTCACTTTCATCAAACCAGTCCCTGTTCTTCCTGGAGGTAAATCCAGCAATCTCCTCTGTTATTGACTGCAGCATTGTCTTGAGGTTCTTCCACTGTGTCTCTGGGTCTGTCTGCACTTCATCATTAGGTCTTGTGGTTTCTGTTTTAGCTTGCAGTTTCTCTGCCACTGTCTGCTGAAACGTCTCCCTCTGGCTCACGAGTCTCTCTATGTTCAGCCTCTTTGCTTGTATACCTTTCTTCTGAGGTGGAGGTCGAGTGGTTAGGCGAAGTTTGCTTCTGACGAGGCGGTGGTCGGTGTAGCAGTCAGCACTGGGCATGACCCGGGTGTGAAGTACATCAGACAAGTTGTTCTGGTGGACAAGGATGTGGTCCAGTAGGTGCCAGTGTTTTGAGTGTGGGTGTTGCCATGTGGTCTTGAATCTATCTTTTTTTAAAGATTTTTTGGGGGCTTTTTTCCCCTTTATTGGATAGGACAGTGTAGAGACAGGAAATGAGTGGGAGAGAGAGATGGGGAGGGATCGGGAAATGACCTCGGGTCGGAATCGAACCCGGGTCCCCGGATTTATGGCATGGCGCCTTATCCACCTGAGCCACGACAGGTGAAGATCAGCTCGCGCAAACCAATCCCACTGTTTAGGCTGCACATCCTTCTTCAGTGGCTCAGTGGACTAAGACGGCTAAGGCAACCTTGTAGCTGTAGGTTTTCAGAGTGTCCTTCTCCTAGCCTTAGCATCAAGACATTGGCCTGCAAGGCAGCAGGTGGTTTTATTACGGAGTGCCCTTCTCTTAGCCTTTGCCTAAGGAGGCTTACCCTACAAGGCAGCAGGGGGCTGATTGGTGAGTGCCAGGGCATATTCACGCATTGGTGGGCCTGCACACTGCACCTCTGGCACTCAGACCTGCTCCGAGATCCCTCACAGTTCAGTGTTACCCATGGCGTGCCAGCGAGGAGGCACTGTGAGAGTCTTGGTGTGGCAGCCGTAAAACCATCAGGAGAGGGCTTACGTATTTGGCCTCTCTTTTCGCTCAGGGAACAAGATGGTGGCTGCAGCTGGAAGCAGAATGACAAGCACACACACACACAACTGCAACACTACAGCACACACACACCCTGTGCATAAGCACCACACCACATGGAACCAAGTAGCTTTGGTTTGTTTACACTTGATACTAAAACATATAGCATCCTAGCAACCATCTCAAAGATGCATACAAAAAGCCCAAAAATTCCTACTTATCCGGGCATAAATGATACTAGATTTATCTTGTAATGCCTTGATCCCCAGAGCTTTAACCCAGCCACATATAAGAAGTTGTACACCTCCATGCTCTGCCAGGTTTTCATATGTTTGTCTGTGTAGAATGTTGTCTGCAGCACCAGATAGTTTGAGATGTTGGGGAACTTAACGGATAGATAATTTTTCAAATCATCGGAAAAATCCTTCTTTACTAGCATGTAAGGATATATCCCATTGCAAAGAGTAATGTTCTGAAAGTATCTTGACCATGCATTGACCTCTAAACTGTGAAAATAGTCGGAGACAGTTTCACTAGCTCTTTGTGTAATGGCGGCCAAATTGGTTTGCCTGGCCACCATTTCATTCACCGGAAGTAAACTCGCAAGCAAAAGTCACGTGACTGAATACAACCTATAGTTTGGTGACCTGCCTAGGGTGTACCCCGCCTCTCACCCTAAGTCAGCTGAGATTGGCTCCAGCTTCTCCTGCAACCCTGATGGATAAGCAGTATAGAAAATGGATGGATGATGGATGGATGGATGAATAGGTTTGACCTTGTAAACTTGTCTGATAACAGCAAGAACAAAAATGTAAAAAAAAAAAATCATGAACCATACCATTAATAATCCAGCTATTTCATTAATCCACAGACAAAGAATGCTCTAGATCATGTAACCTCATTTACCACACCTGAGTAACTCATCAGATAATTGCCAAGGCCTCCAAATGCCTAGGTTGGTGTGTTGGAAGAACAAACATACAAGTTCCTTTCAGGATGAGGCCACCTAGAACTGGACTCGGACAACTCCATATTGTTGAAGTGTGTGCCAAATGATGTGGTAAATTCATTAGGAGGAGTAACGAGTTAAAGAAAAAAACATAAAAATAACATTAAAAATTGCATATTTACTTGTTTTCATTTTTTTATTAAGTAGAAATTGATCATTAATGTATTTTAAAATGTAGCTTTCCCATTTCCTCCTGCTTTCAAAATGACTAGCTCGGATGTTGCGGCTCCAGGAAATGATGTATAATAATGATTCCAGAACAGGATTCCAACTTTACTGTTTAAAAAAAAAAAAGATGCATGAGTCGTCTAGTCTCTTGCTGGTGAGCCAACAGCCTCAGCATCTCCATTGTTGTCACAATTGATTACACACACTGGATCCTCACTGCCAAAAATGGATTAACAAGACCCTCCCTCATCCAGAAGGCTCCCAAAAGGCATGGATGTAAAAATGGTGCCAAAAGAGCCTGGATCATGCATGCATTCTCTCTCTCTCTCTCTCTCTCTCTCCATTAATAGAAACAGCTGTGAACTGCATGTCATTCTCTCCTCCATTTCTTTCTTTTGCTGTACTGTTTGTTTAACTGTCTGCTTTTGTTTCATATCTTAAGCAAATGTTTCCAAATGAGTTTTTGCATCTGCACCAAAAGGGGCCACTTTAAGCTCTGGATACGAGAACCATATGTTGCACCCTACTGAGCAAATGTTTGGAATTCCTCCTGTTTGAAAGCAGCACCCATGAGCTTTGAGCAGTTGCATTGCTTAGAGTAGATGTGACATACAGTGTGAAGAAACATTTAGCTGATTAGCTGGTTTGCCCAAAAAGCATCAATACTCACTGTGATACTTCATTTGTCACTTAACAGGGAACTTTTGTGAAAGCCTCTGCAGGTTAGAAAGTGTGGATGGGTAGATCAGTGAAAGTGATTATAGGAGGGAGATAAAAGTAGCAGTCAAATCAACCTATTTGGAAGTATGTTTTGAATTGGTTGGCAAGTTTCCCTTGTGACTCAGGTGAAGCAGGTGGCTTACCAATAAAGAGGAGATTAATAATTGTTCATGGAAACAGATTTTTAAAATAAGGGAATGTTCCTATCTTTTTAAATATTGAACCTTCTTAGACATGTTTTCAGCTGAAGAAGCAGGGCTGATTTTAGTACCTGGGTGACAGCCTTTTGGTATCTTTTGGTGCAGACGCAAATCTTTTTAGTTCCTGTACAAGAGTACCAGAATTGGCACTTTTCTGTGGAATTACTGCAGGACTGCTCATGACAAGACTTAATAAAAGGTAAAATTGCACAGACATTAAAACTGCAGTACAAAATAATTTATCATTATTGAATCAAGATAGAAAGAAAATTCTACAAAGCATGGTGTTCCTCAGTCACCTTAGTAAGCTTATAACTGATGTTTGTTTGTTTGTTTGTTTGTTTGTTTTTGGGGGGGGTGTTTGACACATGCCTCATCATGCATCATCACAGATACATCATTACATCCAGTGTCACACAGAGCCAATGGCAGCAACATACCTCAATAGCTAGCTAAAAGATAGAGTGGAGAAGCAAGTAGGGGTGTACTGTTTGTTCTCCGCATTAGTTAACCAGCTAATAAACCATTATTAGCATTGTTAAACACACACACACACACACACACACACACACACACACACACACACACACACACACAGTTCTGCATATTGTATTACTAGTGGGTAGACACTAAGGCCATGATATGTTTCTGTACTCAGGATTTGGTGGTTTACATTTCAAATACTTCACCAAATTCCTTCTGCTGCCCACATTTGAAGACAGGATTTACTTTTGTGTGGTTAAATATTAGTCAGTATGTACACTCACTGTTTCACTAATGTCTAGGACTTGAAAGTGTGAATTGTGTGAACAAATATTGTAGTTTATGGTTGGCCAGTTTGCTTTCCTCCTGCCTCTTACATACTGAGATACCAACACACACCTAACATAGACAAACAGAGCAGTGGTAGACTCTCAGACACAGGCGCTTTTGTTCCCACAGGAAAATCCCTCCATATCCCACAAAGAAACCAGGAATGAAGGCAAGCCAAGAAAGACATTTATGTTCCACAAAATACACATAAAAGCAGATCTGAGTGGATGCAGAGAAGGTGGTCGGGAACTGGGTCAAAAACTTAGTTCAAGAAATAACTGAAGTGGTGAGGTGAGGGGGAGAGAGAATGTCATACGAAGAAGGGCCAATACTCACCTAAGACAATAACTGGGGGGCACTGGAACAAAACAGCAGCCCAAAACAAACTGGAGAGTATTCACAATCCATAATTTTAACAACATACAGCTCCACTGCTCATGAAATTATTGTAAAGAGCAAAAACTCAACACACTTCTTTGCTTATACTGTAGCTTTTAAGAAGGGCTTTGAATGGGTGTTTGCACCAACTGAATATTTCAGTGTCCTGAAGAAACGTGTCCTGAGGTCATGATCTCAAAGCTCGTAAGAGTGCAACTGCTGTTTCTAGATCAGTTTGAGAGCTTCAGTTAGTACTCTTTTTCAAAGGAAATGCTTCAAGACAAATTGCTTCAAGGTAAAATTGTAACTGACAAACAGGAAACATTCACTGTCCATAATCACTTATTGGATTCAGTGGAAACATACATTAGCTGTCAGGCAAGAGTACACATTGAAACTGAGGCCAGTGCATCACAAATATAAATCATGGGGCACTTCAGTGTAGTCAGTCCAGCTATGTGGCATGTTGTTGGAATGTGAGTAGGAACATTAGGAAGCATTCAGAAAAGTCAGCACATGTAATACCTGAATCTCAGAACCAAACACCAGTTGTCCCAACCCTCCAAGTAGGCCATTGCCTTTGTCAAATCTGGGGAGCAGCCAAAATCCACCAAATGAACATCTGCAGGCATCCTGACCTCTGCAAGAAACTGGCAGCTGTTCCCCAACAATACTGCTGCCACCACCCTGCAAACTGTTCTTTGCCCTTTTGTCAGATTCCACCTGTGATGCTGGAGATGACAGTCCCATGGCAAGATCGCTTGGAAGAAGCCTTTGAAAGGAAGCTCTCCAAGGACTGATCAGTGAGTGTCAGCAGGCTGGATAGAGAGTGAGGTGTCTCGCAGTGGAGGTTAGATGTAGGGGATTTGCAGTTTGGGCACTGAGGGAGAGAGAGAAAAAGGAGAGCCATCTGGAGTACCACCAATGCTGCAGACAGGGCCTCAAGATGGCTGTGGCTCAAAAGAGGAGAGTCATGGAGCCAAAAGTAACTAGCCATCTGGACATAAGTTGGAGACTAATCATCCCCAGCTGGGTCACCCATAGGAAGGTGTATGATGTTGAAAGTCCTGAAACACCCAGTGATTCCAGGAACATGACTGAAGATGTGTCCAGAAGCATCAGTAGATGTATGAACGCAGTTTATTTTTATTTTTTTACATCACAAAAGCCTGTAATATTAGCAGTGGCTAAAATTTAAAAAGTCTAGGTTTAAAACATGTCTTTTTAGTCAAGCACTTTGTTAATAGCTTTTTATTAGGTAAACTAGTAGATCTGGAGGGTCCTCAGGCATAGTGTGTTTTATTAAACTGAGCTGTATGGATGCTGTCACCCCCCATCCACACACACACACACTCATGTTCACTCGGGTTTGTTGACAGTGGAGTGGCTGGCTGCATTATGTCCCAGGGCTCCCTCATGTCTGTGTTATCTTCTAGCTCTCCCTTTTTATGCTGCTGTCATAGTTAGTCTTGCAGGAGTCCCCACTTTCACTCAGCTCAAAATGTATACTGTTCTTAACCATTAGGTGACACCGGACATATCTAGCAACCTGTGTTTTCTCTCTCTCTCTCTCTCTCTCTCTCTCTGACAAGTTACATGTCGATCCTGAGACACCAGTGACACTGACCTCTTCTGTTCTTCAGACCTGTCTGATCCATCCTGATGCCCTACATCTTGGCTGGAGTCTCATCACATCATTCCTGTGGAGGATGGCCCCATATGGACAGTCGAAAGATGCATTTAAAAGATTGCTCTGGACACCTTTTGCTATTATGGCTAAGGACTACAATTGCCATGAAAACTTTAGGACTTTAGTTGTCATGAACAGTCTTGCTCTCAAGTCTCTATCAATGAACAGTTGATAACTTCAACAAAATAGACTTCATGCTAAAACTATAATGAATTTCCTGGTTACACAATTGTACTTTGTGACTATATGGGACACAGTTATAGAAGTAAGTTATTTATATTCATGCCATCTGTTACCATCCAAATGAGGATGGGTTCCCTTTTGAGTCTGGTTCCTCTCAAGGTTTCTTCTTCATGTTGTCTGAGAGAGTTTTTCCTTGCCACCATCACCTCAGGCTTGCTCAGCAGGGATAAATAAATTTATTAGGGATCAAATTCGCTCATATGTTTAAAGTCTTTATTTTTCTGTAAAGCTGCTTGGCAAATGTCTGTTGTTAAAAGTGTTACACAAATAAACTAACTTGACTTTTTCTATCCACTGTATAAAGAGTGTATAGAAGTGTAATACTGAGAAAATGTGAAATCTGTACCTAGTCCACCAGTGGCAAAAACTCTTAAATTTTAAATCACAGACCTTATCAAGACCTTATCACTTCAGAGGTTCATCTGAATACCTCAATGTGATTAGTCCATGATGATCAGTCAGCACCAATGTTGTAGTCGAGTCACTAAACCTTGAATCTGAGTCCAGTGTTCAAGTCCGAGTCAAGTCCAAGTCATTAAAGAAAATTTTGAGTTGAGTCTGAGTGGAGTCCACTATTGGTCCAAGTCAAGTCCAAGTTGAGTCTGAGAACAAGACTCCAACTGCACCATTTGACTAGGCATGTCGGGTGAAAATTCAAATTCAATCCAAATCGCTTAAACTGGTTTAATTGAATTCAGAAATGATTGCAGAACAACATAATTTTTACAGAATTGAAATGTGTTTATCCGTTCTTGAGATATTACAAATCAAAGATTGAAAAATGGCTTAATTTTTAAAAAACTGATGTAATATGTATTCTGATAACATGGTCCAAAATGGGTCTCATTAACGAATGAGATCAAATGTTTTTTCTCAATAACTTTTTTCCCCCCAAGATATTTGTATAGAAATTGGCAGGCACATAGATGGTTGTATACTGAATACAAAGTTTAAAAATGAGTAAAAACCAACTATGCAAATTAGCATTTAATTAGTATTAATTATGCTAATTAGGTAAAATATTAAATCAGTACACTCTCTTCTTCAAAGTTTCACCAAATGGCTTTATTTGTGCAATATAAAGCTGATCTTAACTCTCATTTATACATCACGAAGAACGAGAAATCAATGTTAATTATAAAATGTGCATAAATAAGCACTGAATGTCATTCACATCTACCATTCTCTACCAAAATAAAAAAGTAATAAAATAATATTTCTCACACCCTCTTTGTGCTCTGTAGGCCTCAATATTTTTCATCAAAACAACTACAGTTATATTCTAAAATAGGTATTTATTTACATGACTCAGTTTGATTTGAAAAAATAAGTCAGTAAAGCTGTAATTCACTTCAAAGTCTCCCGTGAATTATAACATCAAAACTAGCAGACGGAAAATTTTGCTGAATACTTCATCAGACACAGTGAGAGCAAGAGAACATCCCTATAAAAGTTATCTGATTGATATTCACAAGCATGGGCATCGCCACCATTGAATGTGAAGGGGACGTGTCCCCTTCACATTTCATAATTCTTCATTTGGACCCCCCCTACACACACACATTTAACATAAAATATTAGTTCACGGGCAGCACGGTGGTGTAGTGGTTAGCGCTGTCGCCTCACAGCAAGAAGGTCCGGGTTCGAGCCCCGTGGCCGGCGAGGGCCTTTCTGTGCGGAGTTTGCATGCTCTCCCTGTGTCCGCGTGGGTTTCCTCCGGGTGCTCCGGTTTCCCCCACAGTCCAAAGACATGCAGGTTAAGTTAACTGGTGACTCTAAATTGACCATAGGTGTGAATGTGAGTGTGAATGGTTGTCTGTGTCTATGGCTACGTTTACATTACGTCGAATCAGCGGATCATCAGATTAATGTTCTTAAAACGATTCGCGTTTACACTAAAACCGTTAGCCGTGCACACAGCAACGCCAATACGCAGATACGCTAATCACATGACTTTAGACGGCGCGTAACATGATCCAAGTGCATTTCAGACGGCGCGTAACATGATCCCAGTGCATTTAGGGCATGCACAAGGCTCACCACTTGCAAGTAGAAGGATGGCAAGCCTAATACACGGATACGCTCGGCTCTACAGGCATCCTGCGCTCCAAATCACTCCGCCCTGAACAGCGAGTGCCCTCTGGAGGGTGCACACTCCAGCCCTGCGCAGCTCACACAGCGCGCGAGTGAAGTGAACAAGCCACGATTCGGGACTGAGCCGCTGTGTGTGTGATCCCAGCGCATATCACTTACTACTTGCAAGTGGAAGGATGGCAAGCCTAAAGACAATTATAACTACACAATGGGCAGTATTTGCATCAGTATTTGCAGTATTTTCATACTTTTTTACTCTTTAATGAAAGGTGATACAAGGCGGAAGTCCGCGCCGTTTTTCAGCAGTCGCGTCACATGACCAACGCCAGCGAATCAGGTAGGTGGATGTCACAGTGACGTTGTCCAATGAGACACCAGCTAGAGCTCAGCACAGCATATTCGCGTATTCTGAATGTTTACACAGCACCGGAGCTGACACGATCTGGATTGAATACGTGGACGCTGGCGGATTCCCGTTTCCTGGCGTTTCCAGGGGGTTTAATGTAAACGGACAGTGCATCCACGAAGAAAACGAGACAGATACGGTCTAATGTAAACGTAGCCTATGTGTCAGCCCTGTGATGACCTGGCAACTTGTCCAGGGTGTACCCCACCTTTCGCCCGTAGTCAGCTGGGATAGGCTCCAGCTTGCCTGTGACCCTGTAGAACAGGATAAAGCAGCTAGAGATAATGAGATGAGATGAGATATTAGTTCACCCAGTGCCGTTTCTATTGCTTCGTGAAAGAATCCATTCCACTTGATCGATAAGAGAATACACATACCACTGAAAATCCACTCAGGGTTTTCCGGGTATTACCCACAACAACTCACCGCACGCAAGTGAAGTGAATCTCAGTGCAAGCAGAGAAATTTTGGTGCAGGCTGCTTGAAAGTGGAGGAGGTAACGTCAGCTCCATTGCCACTTCACAATGTCTAACTTTTGCTAAAACCTTATTCTTTTGTTATATGCCCTCAAAATTAACCCTAGGCCACATTAAATTAATGTTCAACTAAACAATGAAATAAGCTTAGCCTAATGGGGTATTCTTGGTTGATGATGAATTGTTTGCAATATTTGCTCCCTCCCCAGACACAATGGACATAAGGAAATTCTTTACAAAGAAGCGGAAAGTAAGTCAAAATTTCCCCACAGGACAGGTTTTTTTTTTGTCCCAATGGAAATGTTAGTGCAGTTAGCTGGCTAGTCAATGTTAGATGTATCAGAGCTTAATGTTAGCTATTATTTAATTCAAACCCAGTAGGCCTACCTTATTGTAATGCCAAGAATGAGGTCAAGCCTGCTCTGATGATATTTACTGATTCCCTATTGTGATTTGAAATTGCATACAGTGAGTGACCAGTCACCAGAATATATATATATATATATATATACTTCTGTAGCCTAATTTAGGTTACTAGCGTCAGCTACGCCTGTTATAGCGCACAGAGCGCCACCTGCTGGTATTCATAATACCAGCAAGAATGAAATAATCATATCAGAAAAGTTTATTGGAAGTTAAGTATATTTATCAGCAAGTATAAAATGATTGCATCTAAAAATTTTATTGGGAGTTTTTTTGCATCCAAAAATGTTATTTTAGAGTTTCTGTATTTTCTGCATAAAACGGTGCTTGGTTCATGGTCCGACAAATTTAATTTTTAAAATTCACATGATGAGAAGACTATTGGGTTAAAACAATTGGTGATCAGAACCACTAATTATTTACTGCTATTTTCTTGACTTTTTAAAGCTCACTTATTTCAGTTTTTGATAGAAAAAAAAACTATGCTTAATCCATCTCGATCTCTCTTGACATAGGAGATTGATACTGAGAGTGAGTCAGAGGCAGGGTCAGCATGTAGGGACAGTGGAGAGAGTTCTATTGCTGAGGTGAGTGATGAAGGGTGCTGGGCAGTTAAGATAAACTTGATCAGGTGAACATGAGGGACATTTGCCAGTCTTTTGTCTCTCTAAATGACAGAAGGCAGCACATTTTTGGAAGCTTTGTGTAATCTGAGCAGGAAGAACTTGTTTTGTCTGGTCTTTGCCAGTTTTCTGGAAAGTAACATGGGAAATCAGTGTATGGGGAAGGAATAGTAGAAAGGAAAGCAATGGAGAGAGATGGATGTTATTCCAGGTGGATTGTGAAGGAAAGGGGGATAAAAGTTATGAAGTGGTAGAAATTGTGGTGGCACCAATGTAAGAAGGAGTTATATCTATAAATCTATTTGTTATACTCATCTGTAAATGTTACTGTAGTACCACCATTGCATGTAGGTTGACAAAACTGCACTTGTTCATTGTGTGAAGTTATCTTTTATGTGTCATTGCTTGACACAGTGTAATTTTTTGTTATGAAGACTGCATGATGCCATGTCATTTTTGTTATATCACTAAATCAGAAAAAAGTAAAATGCACCCACTAAAGTCACTGTTGGTGAAACTATTCAAAATAGTCATTGAATTAAGTGACTTTTGTAGGTAAAATTAGGTGTTTAACAACCTGTTGAAAATACACCAGAATGCAGGAAATTACATCTAATTAATTAAAAATTTTCTGGGGGAGGACCCCCAGACCCCTCACCAGTGTGTCCCCTCCACATTAAAAATGCTTCTGATGCTCCTGTTCACTAGTAATCCATTTGGAAATGGATCAGGAGAGTCTGACCACTTTCCCATGACTCAAAAAGCACCGGCAGTTTCCTGACATCACACGAGCACAGTTTTTACTCTGTTGTACCAACTTCAACCTGCCGTTACTCCCAAAGTACTGAACAGATCTTAACTAGATAAATTTCTTTGGAAAGCAGAAATTATAAGATTTTTAAGGATAGTATCCACGATAGAAATATTCAAGAGTTAAGCAATGACAGATTTGGAAACTTAAATGAGCATCTACATGCACAATTTTCACAGTACAGCCAGCAAGCATCTGATATGACTAATTTGACAGTCACTGTTGCTGCCTTTCTGTATAACCTTTTATGGCGTGCGTGCAAGAGTTCGCTTGGTGCGCATGCTGTCCAGAGCACACCCAAGAGTCTATCTAATGCATGTGCTAAGGCATGCAGGTGTGACACTCTTGTACGAAATTCATACAAAAATTAATGTAGACATAAATATTTTATGCCAAATTAGTATGGCATGTTACAAAAAAATAAAGAAAAAATCTGAGTCCTTGTCTCCAATTTACGAGTCCTAATGCAGTTAATGCACGAGTCCAAGTCCGAGTCATCAGTGCTCAAGTCCAAGTCAAGTCACGAGTCCTTAAAATTAGGGCATGAGTCGGACTCGAGTCCGAGTCCTGGACTCAAGTACTCCAAGCCTGGTCAACACACAGTCAGTGGCCCAGTATTTTCATATACTATAAAGTCTGCTAGTATGATAGCTGGTACAATAAACACAGCTAATTTAATGGTTAGTCTATTAATGGATATTATAATAAAATTGGTGTCACCTTTATGAATATTCATGACTAATGGTCAGTGTAGGAGAAAATGGGTTATGAGCTGGAAAGGCCACAGGAAGCCATCAACTATTTATTTAAAAAATAGGCATGATTTTTCAGAGCAGAAATATCTCACAAAAACATGGTATTAAATATTTGATGAAATTGTCTGCATATTTTGGAAGCTTCAATAAAATATTCACCCAGAGCAGACACTCTGGTCTCTGTGGTGCTGCAGGCCCTGTAGATGTCTCATCTCATCTCATCTCATCTCATCTCATCTCATTATCTGTAGCCGCTTTATCCTGTTCTACAGGGTCGCAGGCAAGCTGGAGCCTATCCCAGCTGACTACGGGCGAAAGGCGGGGTACACCCTGGACAAGTCGCCAGGTCATCACAGGGCTGACACATAGACACAGACAACCATTCACACTCGCATTCACACCTACGGTCAATTTAGAGTCACCAGTTAACCTAACGTGCATGTCTTTGGACTGTGGGGGAAACCGGAGCGCCCGGAGGAAACCCACGCGGACACGGGGAGAACATGCAAACTCTGCACAGAATGGCCCTCACCAGCCACGGGGCTCGAACCCAGATCTTCTTGCTGTGAGGCGACAGTGCTAACCACTACACCACCGTGCCGCCCCTGTAGATGTCTATTGAGTGCAATATGCACAAGAAGTGCAATATGCACCCTCATTTCATTATCTCTCGCTGCTTTATCCTGTCCTACAGGGTCGCAGGCAAGCTGGAGCCTATCCCGGCTGACTACGGGCAAAAGGCGGGGTACACCCTGGATAAGTTGCCAGGTCATCACAGGGCTGACACATAGACACAGACCACCATTCACACTCGCATTCACACCTACGGTCAATTTAGAGTCACCAGTTAACCTAACCTGCATGTCTTTGGACTGTGGGGGAAACCGGAGCGCCCGGAGGAAACCCACGCGGACACGGGGAGAACATGCAAACTCCGCACAGAAAGGCCCTCGCCGGCCACGGGGCTCGAACATGGACCTTCTTGCTGTGAGGCGACAGTGCTAACCACTACACCACCGGCAATATGCACCCTCTGTTACATATTTCCAGGTGCATTACCATATATATAATTTATTTAAAAACTTCAATTCAAAGCTAAGTTTTGTCTTTTCTTGAGAGTGAAGAGTGAAACCTGATTCTAGTGTACGTCATCCAGATGAATAGGCAGAAAGTGAGGGAGAAAGCAGATAAAATTAACAACTGAAAGAAAAGATTAGCCCCTCCTAGAACTGCCACCTTATTGTGGTGGAGGGGTTTGTGTGCTTGAATGATCCTAGGAGCTATGTTGTCGGGGGCATTATGCCCCTGTTAGGGTTTCCCAAGGCAGACAGGTCCTAGGTGACAGGCCAGACCAAGAGCAGTTCACCAAAAAACCCCTATGGAGAAAAAATCCAGGACCGTGACGTCGCCCGGTAGGACGCAGCCGGGGCCCCACCCTGGAGCCAGGCCCGGGGTTGGGGCTCGTATGCGAGCGCTTGGTGGTCGGGCCTTTGCCCATGGGGCCCGGCCGGGCTCAGCCCGAAGAGGCGACGTGGGCCCGACCTCCTGTGGGTTCACCACCCACAGAGGTAGCAGTAGGGGTTTGGTGCAGTGTGGATTGGGTGGCAGTCGAAGGCAGGGGCCTCGACGACCTGACCCCCGGACACAGCGGCTGGCTGTTGGGACATGGAATGTCACTTCGCTGGGGGGGAAGGAGCCTGAGCTTGTGCGGGAGGTTGAGAGGTACCGGCTAGAGATAGTCGGGCTCACCTCCACGCACAGCTTGGGCTCTGGAACCCAGCTCCTCGAGAGGGGCTGGACTTTCCACTTCTCTGGAGTCGCCCATGGTGAGCGGCGGCGGGCTGGTGTGGGCTTCCTTATAGCTCCCCAGCTCAGCCGCCATGTGTTGGAGTTTACCCCAGTGAACGAGAGGGTCGCCTCTCTGCGCCTTCGGATTGGGGAGAGGGCTCTTGCTGTTGTTTGTGCCTACGGGCCAAATAGCAGTATAGAGTATCCGGCCTTCTTGGAGTCCCTGGGAGAGGTACTGAGGGGTGCTCAGACTGGGGACTCCATTGTGCTACTGGGGGACTTCAATGCTCACGTGGGCGATGACAGTGACACCTGGAGGGGCGTGGTTGGGAGGAACGGCCTCCCCGATCTGAACCCGAGTGGTGTTTTGTTATTGGACTTCTGTGCTAGTCACAGTTTGTCCATAACGAACACCATGTTCGAGCATAGGGGTGTCCATAAGTGCACGTGGCACCAGGACACCTTAGGTCGGAGGTCGATGATCGACTTTGTAGTCGTGTCATCTGATCTCCGACCCTATGTCTTGGACACTCGGGTGAAGAGAGGGGCTGAGTTGTCAACTGATCACCACCTGGTGGTGAGTTGGATCCGCTGGCGGAGGAGGAAGCTGGACAGACCTGGCAGGCCCAAACGTATGGTGAGGGTCTGCTGGGAACGTCTGGCCGAGCACTCTGTTGGGGAGGTCTTTAACTCCCACCTCCGGGAGAGCTTTTCCCAGCTTCCGAGGGAGGCGGGGGACATTGAGTCTGAGTGGACCATGTTCTCTACCTCCATTGTGGACGCAGCTGTTCGGAGCTGTGGCCGCAAGGTCTCCGGTGCCTGTCGTGGCGGCAATCCCCGAACCCGGTGGTGGACACCGGAAGTAAGGGATGCCGTCAAGCTGAAGAAGGAGTCCTATCGGGCCATGTTGACCTCCGGGACTCCTGAGGCAGCCGACGGGTATCGGCAGGCCAGGCGTGCTGCAGCTCGGGCAGTTGCGGAGGCAAAAACTCGGAACTGGGAGGAGTTCGGGGAGGCCATGGAGAAGGACTATCGGTCGGCCTCGAAGAAATTCTGGCAAACCGTCCGGCGCCTCAGGAGGGGGAAGCAGTACTCTGCCAACACTGTTTACAGTGCGGGTGGGGAGCTGTTGACCTCGACTGGGGACATTGTCGGGCGGTGGAAGGAATACTTTGAGGATCTCCTCAATCCCACCGTCATGTCTTCCACTGAGGAGACTGAGGCTGATGACTCAGAGGTGGACTCGTCCATTACCCAAGCCGAAGTCACTGAGGTGGTTTGCAAGCTCCTCGGTGGCAAGGCACCGGGGGTGGATGAGATCCGCCCTGAGTATCTCAAGTCTCTGGATGTTGTGGGGCTGTCTTGGTTGACACGCCTCTGCAACATCGCGTGGCGGTCGGGGACAGTGCCTCTGGAGTGGCAGACTGGGGTGGTGGTCCCTCTTTTTAAGAAAGGGGACCGGAGAGTGTGCTCCAATTATAGGGGAATCACACTTCTCAGCCTCCCAGGGAAAGTTTACTCCAGGGTACTGGAGAGGAGAATTCGACCGATAGTCGAACCTCGGATCCAGGAGGAACAATGCGGTTTTCGTCCTGGTCGCGGAACACTGGACCAGCTCTATACCCTTCATAGGGTGCTCGAGGGTTCATGGGAGTTTGCCCAACCAGTCCACATGTGCTTTGTGGATCTGGAGAAGGCATTCGACCGTGTCCCCCGTGGTATTCTGTGGGGGGTGCTTCGGGAGTATGGGGTTCGGGGCTCTTTGCTAAGGGCTGTCCGGTCCCTGTACGAACGGAGCAGGAGTCTGGTTCGCATTGCCGGCAGTAAGTCAGACCTGTTCCCAGTGCATGTTGGACTCCGTCAGGGCTGCCCTTTGTCACCGGTTCTGTTCATAATTTTTATGGACAGAATTTCTAGGCGCAGCCAGGGGCCGGAAGGAATCCTGTTTGGGAACCACAGGATTTCATCTCTGCTTTTTGCGGATGATGTTGTCCTGTTGGCTTCTTCAAACCAGGACCTTCAGCATGCACTGGGGCGGTTTGCAGTCGAGTGTGAAGCGGCTGGGATGAGAATCAGCACCTCCAAGTCCGAGGCCATGGTTCTCGACCGGAAAAGGGTGGCTTGCCCTCTCCAGGTTGGTGGAGAAGTCCTGCCTCAAGTGGAGGAGTTTAAGTATCTCGGGATCTTGTTCACGAGTGAGGGAAGGATGGAGCGTGAGATCGACAGGCGGATCGGTGCAGCCTCCGCAGTGATGCGGTCGCTTTACCGGTCCGTCGTGGTGAAGAAGGAGCTGAGCCAAAAGGCGAAGCTCTCAATTTACCGGTCGATCTACGTTCCGACTCTCACCTATGGTCATGAGCTTTGGGTAATGACAGAAAGAACAAGATCGCGGATACAAGCGGCTGAAATGAGTTTCCTTCGCAGGGTGGCTGGGCGCTCCCTTAGAGATAGGGTGAGAAGCACAGTCACTCGGGAGGAGCTCGGAGTAGAGCCGCTGCTCCTCCACATCGAGAGGAACCAGCTGAGGTGGCTCGGGCATCTTTTTCGGATGCCTCCTGGACGCCTCCCTGGGGAGGTGTTCCAGGCATGTCCCCCCGGGAGGAGGCCCCGGGGAAGACCCAGGACACGCTGGAGGGACTATGTCTCTCGGCTGGCCTGGGAACGCCTCGGTGTTCTTCCCGAGGAGCTGGCCGAGGTGTCTGGGGAAAGGGAAGTTTGGGCTTCCATGCTTAGACTGCTGCCTCCGCGACCCGGTCCTGGATAAGCGGAAGAAGACGAGACGAGACGAGAAAAGATTAGCAGCAAGATATAAAGACAGAGGCAGCAGCTGGAAGGTTGCAGTAACAGAGGATTTCTGCTCTCTTTGAGAGTTAGATGGTGTATATGAGCTGATACAAATGTCTGCTAAATGTATAAAGCTTGTCCCTGGCTTTTGGACTTTCTACCTCCCACAAAAAGCAGTGCAAAATTTAAACTGTATTTAACTTTAGGTATACAGTAAAGTATTTTAAAAATCTAAACTGCAGAGATGCATTTTTTTAACTTAGTTTTTGGTATGTCAAGATTGTGAGAAAATATCACATTGTCTATTTATTTGTCTTGTTCTTCAAATTTGTTTACTGATGTTGGACTCACTGGGCTCTCTTGATTCTGTTGTACTCCAGCTGTGTGTTTCAAATCTGATGCTGTCCTTTCAATATAAATGCCCTTGGTGTGTTGTTGGACAAAACCATAGCATTCATGAGTCTTGGGTGGTCTTAATTGCTGCTCACAGCCAGTTCACCATACAGTTTATGTTATATTTATACGGCAAATGCTTAGTGTTTTATTACTTCCCATGCACTCATTGTTAAAATCTCACACCCAGAAAGTGGAGGCCCGTAGAAGAAGGAGAAGCCATTTGAGAACGTTAAATAAAACTAACAGCAATATTGAGACAGTGAACAATGTGTGTATATGCAGGCACTGTTTTTCTGGTGTTGTAGACGGTCCAAAATGGATACTATAAACACTTTCCACAAACAGTTTAAACTGGATAATCTCACCTGGATACTGTAGACTTGTATCTTAAAACTGCTGCTGTCATCATAAAGATGATGTTCATAATGAACACCCTTTGAGCTCACACACACCCACAATGTTTGACTCCATAGTATGCAGTTGAAGATTAATAATTTATAAGCCCATTATCCAGTGTCACTCAAAAGATGTTGGGTTCCCTCCTGAGTCTTTTTGGTTCCTTTCAGGGGTTTCTTTCTCATGTCATTTCAGGGAGGTCATCTCTGCCACTGTCACCTCTGTCTAAATCTACATCTGGATTTCTGTGAAGTTATTTTATGACAATATCTATTGCTAAAAGCACTGTACAATAAAATGTAGTTCACCTGAGTTGTTTTGAAGACCACCACCAAGGACACGTTATCCTAATGGGCTTCATGGGCAGCTGCCCAGGGCCTCGGCCACTAGGGGGCCTCGGAGGTGGCGAGATCGGAAAATATGAAATGATATTTTCAGAAGTTTTGATCATATTGATAACATTTTTGATGCATTTCGCCACCCGTAAGGAAGCCCACCTTGTCCCGTTGCATAAATCACCTGTCATTGTCAATATGATCACTGTCCACCATGTCTTCACACGCTACGCCAGCTTGAGTTCAATGATTTAATTAATGACTTCGCTTTCCAGAAAAGTAGGAAAGTGCCCTTGTAAGTTGACCCATGGCTGTCAAACTGAATGCGCAAAGCTGTGTGCCACTGCTGTTTGGGACATTACGTGTGTGAAAGGATGAAATGTTTCACATAGCCTAGCATTTTGAGATTTATTTCTGAGAAGCAAGATTTTTTTTTTCTTTGTTATCACTCTTTGTTTTCACAAGTTAAAAGTCGCCTGGATTCCAAAATGAAAACGAACGGTTATATACCAAATGAATGTTCTTGTTCTGAATACTAAAGAAACTGTTGTAGGCCTAGGTTATGTTCTTGACATATTGTTCATTGACTCACTCGTTCAAAGGCTTCTTGAGGCTAAACTTTAGTTAACCAGACTTGTTAACCGTGATGTCTGATGGATTTTTTTCACCATGCAATTGCCTATTTCACCATTGCTTCTTCTCAATTAAATAGGTGTTGATGGATATAAAGTTTTATAGTTCAATAGTATTTCTAATTGTGCCACTGTCATTATTCAAGTTTCTGTGTCTAGTTAGACAGGCATGTCTGAGGGGGTGAATTTGCTGAGCGCAGTTGACAACAGGCGGGGGTGGGGCCTCGGGGGTGTGTCTGCCCAGGGCCTCAGCAAGGGTTAACGCGGCCCTGACCACCACTTCTGAAGACCTCCATGGAAACTCTTCCAAATTAGAATGCTCTGACGAGAAGCACTATGTGGGGAAAATAAACCAGATCCAAGAGGACCACTTTCTCATTTGGTCCTAAAGCAGTCTTCTATCTTTCCACTCTTGTGTGTTGATATGGGAGGACAGGAGGAGGGTGTTCATGGTGGTCTAGGCAGACATCCATGAAAGACCTCCCCAATGCACACACACTATATTTGGTTTTGTAGCCAAGATATTCAAGGTGTCTCTAAGGAGACTGTAACCTCTGTTTGACCCATTCATATAGACACAGAGTCGCCATTAAGAAGGCTGTAGTGATTTGCATTGTTGTAGTATCACCTAAGGATCCTTGAAGAATAATTTCATCTGATGGAACCCAGGCACTAATACACTCACTATTCACTTTATTAGGAACACTATCCTAACACTGGGCCTCAATTTGCTCTCAAAACAGCCTCAGTTCTTCATGGCCTGGATTCCACAAGATGTTAGAAACATTCGTTTGAGATTCTGGTCAAAGTTGACATGATGGCATCACAAAATTCCTGCAGATTTTTCAGTTGCATTTTCATGCTGTGAATCTCCCGTTCTACTACATCCCAAAGTGTTCTATTGGATTCAGATCCAGTGACTGGGAAGGTCACTGAAGAATATTTAACTCATTGTCATGTTGATGAAACTAGTTTGAGACAACTTTTGCTTTGTGGCATAGTGTATTATCATGCTGAATGTAGCCATTAGAGGATGGGTAAATTGTGGCCATGAAGGGATTCACATGGTCAGCAACAATACTTAAATAGGCTGTGGCATTCAAATGATGATTGATTAGTACTAACAGGTCCAAAGTGTGCCAAGAAAACATTCTCCACAATATTACACTACCTCCACCAGCCTGGACTATCGACAGAAGGCAGGTTGGGTTCATGGATTCATGCTGGAGGCATCAAATTCTGACCCTGCCATCTGTATGCCTCAGCAGAAATAAAAAATAATCAGACCAGGCTACATTTTTCTGGTCTTAATTGTCAGTTTTGGTGAGCCTGCGCCTACTGAAGCCTCAGTTTTTTGTTCTCAGCTGACAGAAGTGGAACCTGACATGGTCTTCTGCTGTTGTAGCCCATCCTCCTCAAGGTTCGATGTGTTGTGCATTCTGAGATGCTTTTCTGCTCACCACAATTGTACAGAGTGGTTATCTGAATTACTGTAGCCTTTTTGCCAGTCTAAACTAGTCTGGCTATTCTTCGTTAACCTCTTTCATCAACAAGGTATTTCTGTACACAGACCTCCTGCTCACTGAATGTATTTTTCTTTATTGCACCATTCCAAGCAAACTCTAGAGACTGTTGTGTGTGAAAATCCCAGGAGATTCATAGTTATAGAGATTCTCAAACCAAACTGCCTGGCACCAACAATCATGCCACAGTCAAAATCACTGAGATCACCTTTTTCCCCATTCTGATGGTTGACATTACTGGAACCTACAATGCATAAAATCTGCATGATTTTATTCATTGCACTGCTGCCATACAATTGGCTGATTAGATAATTGCATGAATGAGTAGGTGTACAGGTGTTCCTAATAAAGTGTTCAGTGAGTGTATATCTATGTTAAAGTCAAGTTTATTTATATAGCGCTTTTAACAATAAACATTGTCACAAAGCAGCTTTACAGAATTTGAACGACTTAAAACATTAGCTAATTTTATCCCTAATCTATCCCCAATGAGCAAGCCTGTGGCAACAGTGGCAAGGAAAAACTCCCTCAGACAATATGAGGAAGAAACCTCAAGAGGAACCAGACTCAAAAGGGAACCCATCCTCATTTGGGTGACAACAGCCAACATGACTATAACATTAACAGTTTTAACATGAAGTCAGTTTCATTGATGTTATAAAAACTCTTCATTGATGGAAACTTGAGTGCAAAACTGTTCATGACAACTGCAGTCCTAAAGTTAGCAAGTCAACTGTAGTCCTCAGCCATAAAAGCATTACTGTAAGTGTCCAGAGCATCCTCCAAGTGTGACTTTCAACTGTCCACATGGGGCTGTCCTGCACAGGAGCGATGCGATGAGACTCCAACCAGACACAGGGCACCAGGATGGATCAGGCAGGTCCGAGGAGTAGAAGAGGTCAGCATCTCAATCCCAGGACCAACATGTAACTCAGAGGGACAGATTGGGGGGGGGGGAGAGAAAGCACAGGTTGTTAGGTATGGCCAATGTCACCTGAATAAGTAGGAACAGTATACAAATTGCACTGAGTACAAGCAGGGACTCCGGCAACTATGACAGCATAACTAAAAGGGGAGAGCCAGAAGGTAACACAGGCATGAGGGAGCCCCAGGACATAAAGCAGCCAGCCACTACACTGTCAACAAACTCGAGTGAGCAAGTGAGTGGGGGACTGACAGCATCCATACATCCCAGTTTATCAAAACATTTTATGTCTGAGGACCCTCCAGATCTACTCCTTTACCTCATAAACACCATTAAACATGATAAAGGCTCTGCATTTAAGTCATCCTCTTATGGTTATTGTAAATGAACTATAGCTATGCTAAATTAACCTTTACAGCAGGCATAAATTATTCTAAACTGGTTTTAAAAGTCTGTAAAAATTAAAATTTTATTGGTCTCACACACACACACACACACACAACCATACATAGTATGATGTGCAGTGAAATGCTTTTTACATCTGTCCAACGACATAAAAACAGAATTTAAATAAACTAGAATTTATTTGAAAATATATATATATAAAAAATATACAACCCCAATTCTAAAAAAAACTTGGGATGTTGTGTAAATTGTAAATAAAAACAGAATGTGAAAATAAGCAAATCATGGAAACCTATATTTCACTGAAAATAATACGAAGACAACATATCAAATGTTGAAACTGAGAAATTTTATTGTTTTTTGAAAAATATCTACCCATTTTGAATTTGATGTCAGCCACACATTTCAGAAAAGTTGGGACAGGGGCAACAAAAGACTGAAAAAGTTGTGTAACACTAAAAAAACTAATTTGGTTAATTGGTAACAGGTCAGTAACATGACTGGGTATAAAAAGAGCATCCCAGAGAGGCTGAGTCTCTCAAAAGTAAAGATGGGGAGGGGTTCACCTCTCTGTGAAAAAAACATGTGGGCAAACAGTGCAATAATTTAGGAATAACATTCCTCAATGTAAAATTGCAAAGAATTTGGGGATCACATCATCCGTGGTACATAATATCATTAAAAGATTCAGAGAATCTGGTGAAATCTCTGTATGCAAGAGATAAGGCTGAAAACTGACACTGGATGCCTGTGATCTTCAGGCCCTCAGGTGACACTGCATTAAAAGCAGACACATGTCTGTAGTGGAAATCACTGTATGGGCTCAGGAACACTTCAGAAAACCATTGTATGTGAAAACAGTTCATTACTGCATTTACAAATGCAAGTTAAAACCATATGTAAACAATATCCAGAAAGACTGCCACCTTCTCTGGACCCAAGCTCTTTTATAATGGACTGAGGCAAAGTGGAAAACTGTCCCGAAATCTGATGAATCAAAATTAGAAATTCTTTTTGGAAATCATGGACACCGTGTCCTCCAGGCTAAAAAGGAGAGGGAACATTCAGCTTGTTATCAGTGAACAGTTCAAAAGCCAGCATCTTTGACAGTGTGAGGGTGCATTAGTGCACATGACATGGCTAGCTTGTACATCTGGGAAGGCATCATTAATGCTGAATGATATATACATGTTTCAGAGCGATATGCTGCCATCCAGACGATGTCTTTTTCAGGGAAGGCCTTCCTTCTTTCAGCAAGACAATGCTAAACTGCTTTCTGCACATATTAAAACTGCACAGCTCCATAGTAAAAGAGTTCAGGTGCTAGACTGGCCTGCCTGCAGTCCAGACCTGTCTCCCATTTAAAAGATTTGCCACATTATCTCATCTCATTATCTCTAGCCGCTTTATCCTTCTACAGGGTCGCAGGCAAGCTGGAGCCTATCCCAGCTGGCCACGGGCGAAAGGCGGGGTACACCCTGGACAAGTCGCCAGGTCATCACAGGGCTGACACATAGACACAGACAACCATTCACACTCACACCTACGGTCAATTTAGAGTCACCAGTTAACCTAACCTGCATGTCTTTGGACTGTGGGGGAAACCAGAGCACCCGGAGGAAACCCACGCAGACACGGGGAGAACATGCAAACTCCACACAGAAAGGCCCTCGCCGGCCACGGGGCTCGAACCCGGACCTTCTTGCTGTGAGGCGACAGCGCTAACCACTACACCACCGTGCCGCCCTTGCCACATTATGAAGCGCAAAATACAACAAAGGAGACCCCGAACTGTTGAGTAACTGAAATTGTATATCAGGCAAGAATAGAACATTTCTCTTTCAAAACTATAGCAATTGGTCCCCTGAGTTCCCAGATGTTTACAGAGTGTTGTTAAAAGTAAATATGACGCAACACAGTGGTAAACATGCCCCATCCCAACATATTTTAAAATGTGTTGCTGACATCAAATTCAAAATGAGCATATGTTTTTCAAAAAACAATAAAACTAATCAGTTTCAACATTAGATATGTTGTCTTTGTACTACTTTCAATTAAATATAGGGTTTCAATGATTTGCAAATTATCACATTCTATTTTTATTTAAAGTTTACACAGCATCCCAACTTTTTTGGAATTGGGGTTGTAATATAAAGGATTTACAAGACAGATGGCAGAAAAAATATGGACTATGTGTGGAATAAAGTTCAGATATGTGCAGGTGTATGTGCTATACAATGCTGTGCAACATTGGGCTAAGGTAGTTGCAGTGAAATAGCTAATATATATAAAAAATTTATAAATGGGGTAATACAGACATATTAATAGGAATGTAGGGGATGTGTGTGTCATGCAAACAAATCCAAGGTGTTGCTCTAGTTGAGGACTTGAATTGCCTGTAGAAAGAAACTCCTCTTTGTTTTCTCTGTGTTGGGCATCAGAAAGCAGAAGCACTTCCCTGACTGCAACAGAGAGAAGAGTGCATTGTTCAGATGGCTGAGGTCCTTCACTAACTTCCTGGCATTGATCCAGCACTGCTTAATGTAGATAAATAAATTTGTCAGAACTTGGCAAAATACCTGCTACTGTTTTAGATGTTTAGTGGATTTGTTTGTGATTCACTAATCCTGCAAGATTATCTTTCAGACATACAACTACTCATGACCTAGAGGGAGTGATGAAGACGTTACTAAAGTGTACAACTAAGCTGTAGAGGCAAACACTTTGGGAACAGAGACAGATGTGGAACATTGAAATAAACCTTTCTATACTATTCTCTCTACTGTCAAGGGACACAAAGCAACTCACATTTTGTATTATTATTATTATTATTATTATTGTTGTTGTTGTTGTTGTTAGCCTGACTGATAATAAAGTTATCTTGAGTAATTTTAAAGTCCAGTGGAGTCCAATTGAGCTGAATTGATGCTAGTGCACAGTTCTCTTTCTTGACACCTGAATTATCATTTGACATTTAGGGCTCAAAATATTACACTTTTAACAAATCATGTTAATAATAATAATAATAATAATAATAATAATAATAATAATAATAATAGCACTGAAAAAAACATAAATGAACCATAACCTGCAAACAGCATGTGAAAAAAAAAAAAAAAATATATATATATATATATATATATATATATATATATATATATATATATATATATATATATATATATGTATGTTTGGGGGGGTTGTGTGTGTGAGATAGCAAGACCCCTATCATCACTGCAGTAAATGTTCTGGGCAGAGAAATTCCCACACGGCCTTACGCTGCCCCTCAGCCAATCATGGTGTGGAGGCCTGGGGTGTGTGAATGATGCATTGTCTTCTCTATGGAGAAGTGTAGGGAGGGGAGGAGAGATGCACTGTGGACATCAAGAGCCTGGGTTGACACAAACGGTGTTCTGTTTCACAACAGATAAAGCCAGATGCAAATGCCCAAGTGCACTCTAACTCACTCACTTTCAGTAACCATTTTATCCTAATCAGAACCCTGGATGGGACACAAGTTCATCACAGGTCACCATGCACACAAACATTCACACAGTCATTCATAACTAGGGGTAATTTATCTTAGCCAATCCACTGGCATGTTTTGGGGATCTGTAAGGAAACAGAAGAACCCAGATAAAACCCACATGGACACAGCGAGAGTATGCACATAAATTCCACACAGGAAGTAACCTGAGCTCAGGATTGATCTGGGGACCATGGAGCTGTGTGATGTTTTGGTGTGTCATGCTGATTGTATGCTAGGTTTTGATCTATCTGCACCAAAGAAGGTTGAATTGACAAAGTATGCTCTAGAAATGTAGACCTCTGCTGCCCAGAGATTCTGCCTCATGGATCGATCTGGGAGTAAACGCACTGTAAAAAAAATATTTGTTGTTTTGAATTAAAAAAGTGCATAACCTTGTCACCTTAAATTTTTGAGTTCATTAGGCCACCCATTTTTTATCTTTAGGTTCACAGATTTTTTCAACATATTTTTGATGATGTCGGTCGAAATAAAAATAAAAGTGTCCTTGTCCAATTTTTTTTTTTTTTTGCATGGCAAAATTTCAATGTCGGATTAAGATCTCATCTCATCTCATTATCTCTAGCCGCTTTATCCTTCTACAGGGTCGCAGGCAAGCTGGAGCCTATCCCAGCTGACTATGGGCGAAAGGCGGGGTACACCCTGGACAAGTCGCCAGGTCATCACAGGGCTGACACATAGACACAGACAACCATTCACACTCACATTCACACCTACGGTCAATTTAGAGTCACCAGTTAACCTAACCTGCATGTCTTTGGACTGTGGGGGAAACCGGAGCACCCGGAGGAAACCCACGCGGACACGGGGAGAACATGCAAACTCCACACAGAAAGGCCCTCGCCGGCCCCGGGGCTCGAACCCAGGACCTTCTTGCTGTGAGGCGACAGCGCTAACCACTACACCACCGTGCCGCCTCGGATTAAGATGATAAAATAATTTAAATTCAAGAGACACACTTTACACACAGACACACGCACACACACACATATATAGTGTGTGTGTTCTTGTGTATAAGTTTATAACACGGACTAGCATTCCAGTATTTACTTCTCTGAAGGTATGTGGTCATATGACCGCTGAGCTCTCATGAGCACATCGAAGGCTGATATGTTCGTGCTACTTGATTCGATAGGACTCTCTGCGGCACCATCCTCTTCTAATTCCACAGTCAGATACTTGCAGCCAAAATCGCAAACTAATGTTATGGCAGGCATATTCGGCATCGCGCTCGTTACATCACCACCTTCTTTCTGAGAACCAAAGATCGTTTTGATCTTTTCATTGTTTACTTTCAACACTTGAGAGACGAAATCGCCCACATTTTGGTTAGTGAGACAGTGAAAAGACTTTTCTTTACCACACTTTATGCTTGTGTACAGTTGAGGCGATAGCTCGGAATCCATGCTGTCAGCGTCAGCCATGGTCAGCACGAGGTTGACACTGTCATAAAGCAGTCGTAAATACCATAAAAACATTCAAGTGAATACTCAATGTTGTAAATAGTTTCGTTTTCGGACTCGGCTGAAGTGGATATATATAACACACATTGTCGTTTGTATTTGCGATTCTAATACTTTTTACTTAAAGAAATATGACCTAGTACCAGGGATACAGTGCTGTTACAAGAAAAATTATGTGACTTTTTTTTTTACATTTCTTTTTGTACTTTTCGGTGATTAAAAAATAAATAAAAATACGCACAGACTTTTTATTTTTCTAGCGGTAGTATTTAACTGCCGTCGGCGGATCCGTGACCCGAAAAATCTAAAATGAGTCGCCTTAAAACTCATATAGTAAGTTAGCATAATGAGGCAATCAAGTTGCATTGTGCTAACTTACTATATGAGTTTTAATGAACTCAAAATTTTAAGGTGACCAGGTTATTCACTTTTTTAATTGAACACAACAAATTATTTTTTACAGTGCAGTCACTGACACAGACACAGCTGTTCAGAGATGTTTCTCAGTTTATTGTAGGACAAACGTGTACAGTATATATTCACATTCAAGAGTGTATAGTAGCTACAGTATGTGATTGGATGATGATTTAAGAAGCTGACTTGTGTGTATGACAGAGTAACATAAATAGGTGATGAAGCATTACATCAGTGGTTTATACTACACTATTTTATGAAAGAAAAGAGACATTATGTACTGTACCATTACATCACCCATTAGAATCTTATGAAAATAATAAAGACATTGCTGGTCAACATAACTTTCATGAAGCAGAGAGCAGAATGTGCAAGCTAAGATAAATCTCAAGGATTTAACTAACCAAAACAAGTAGCAATCAGAACAGCCTACCTGTTTCAAGGATGCCAAAAAATATATTTTTATCACTGTATTTTACTCTATATTATAGTATGTAAAACCTCTCAGATCAGTTACCTGTGGCACATTTATTTTAGTTATCAAGGACACATTTCCTATGACAGGTAGTGAAAGTACAGTGGTGCTTGAAAGTTTGTGAACCCTTTAGAATTTTCTAAATTTCTGCATAAATATGGCCTAAAACATCATCAGATTTTCACACAAGTCCTAAAAGTAGATAAAGAAAACCCAGTTAAACAAATGAGACAAAAATATTATACTTGGTCATTTATTTATTGAGGAAAATGATCCAATATTACATATCTGTGAGTGGTAAAAGTATGTGAATCTTTGCTTTCAGTATCTGGTGTGACCCCCTTGTGCAGCAATAACTGCAACTAAACACTTCCAGTAACTGTTGATCAGTCCTGCACACCGGCTTGGAGGAATTTTAGCCCATTCCTCCATACAGAACAGTTTCAACTCTGGTATGTTGGTGGGTTTCCTCACATGAACTGCTCGCTTCAGGTCCTTCCACAACATTTTGACCAATCAAAATTTTGTGGAAGGTCAGGACTTTGACTTGGCCATTCCAAAACATTAACTTTATTCTTCTTTAACCATTCTTTGGTATAATGACTTGTGTGCTTAGGGTCGTTGTCTTGCTGCATGACCCACCTTCTCTTGAGATTCAGTTCATGGACAGATGTCTTGACATTTTCCTTTAGAATTCACTGGTATAATTCAGAATTCATTGTTCCATCAATGATGGCAAGCCGTCCTGGCCCAGATGCAGCAAAACAGACCCAAATCATGATACTACCACCACCATGTTTCACAGATAGGGTAAGGTTCTTATGCTGGAATGCAGTGTTTTCCTTTCTCCAAACATAATGCTTCTCATTTAAACCAAAAAGTTCTATTTTGGTCTCATCCATCCACAAAACATTTTTCCAATAGCCTTCTGGTTTGTCCATGTGATCTTTAGCAAACTGCAGACAAGCAGCAATGTTTTTTTTTGGAGAGCAGTGGGTTTTCCCTTGCAACCCTGCCATGCACACCATTGTTGTTCAGTGTTCTTCTGATGGTGGACTCATGAACATTAACATTAGTACAATGTGAGAGAGGCCTTCAGTTGCTTAGAAGTTACCCTGGGGCCCTTTGTGATCTTGCTGACTATTACATGCCTTTTGCTCTTGGAGTGATCTTTGTTGGTCGAGCACTCCTGGGGAGGGTCACAATGGTCTTGAATTTCCTCCATTTGTACACAATCTGTCTGACTGTGGATTGATGGAGTCCAAATTCTTTAGAGATGGTTTTGTAACCTTTTCCAGCCTGGTGAGCATCAGCAATGCTTTTTCTGAGGTTCTCAGAAATCTCCTTTGTTCGTGCCATGATACACTTACATGTCCTATGCATACACCTCATGGTGCAACCTGGACACATCATCAGTGATGAACCCGGGGTCATCGGATGTTTCGAATCTTATGATTGTACACCCTCTCCCGAGCGACCCAGCTGGGGGTGATCAGGCCCCGACTTGTGTCCAGGTAGCTGAGTTCGCCACACTTCACCCCTCTTAATTCAGAGCCATCGTGAAACCTTCTCCGCGGCTTCCAAGATGTTTTTGATGGCTCTCTGTCGCTGCTGTCCGACGATTCCCAAGAGTCCCAGGACCCTGTGCAGGGGCCGCCCTGCAAAGCCCCTGCAGCCCACTTCGATAGGCTTGCATTTGGCCTTCCACCCCTGTCTTCGGCTCTCTGCCACCAGGGATGCATACTTAGCTCTTTTCCTCTCCTCAGCCTCCTCCATTCTGTCTTCCCAGGGGACTGTGAATTCCAGCATCACCACTTCCTTAGTAGTCTCTGACACCAGGACCATGTTGGGCCTGAGAGTGGTGGCTGTGATTGTGTCTGGGAACTTCAACTGCCTTCCTAGATCAACCAGAATGTTCCAATCCCTCGCCATTGAGAGCAGCCCACCCTGGGACTTTGATTGGGGTTGTGGCTTCTCTCCAGCTCGCACAAAAGAGATGGGGCACTTGGTTGGGTGCTGCCGCTTGCTGGAGCTGATGCCAGTGTAAATAGCATCTGCTACTGCCTGCAAGACCCAGTTGTGGTGCCACCTGTACTGCCCTTCTCCCAAGGCCTTCGAGCAGCAGCTGAGTATGTGCTCCAGTGACTCCCTCTTCTGGCACAACTGGCAAGCAGGTGAGTCTGCCAAGCCTCAGGTGAACAGATTTGTTGGACTTGGGAGGACATCATACACTGACCAGACTAGGAACCTGAATTGTTGAGGCTCTGCTCTCCACAGTTTGGTCCATGTGATTTTCCGGCCTGCAGTATGGTCCCACTTTGTCCATGCCCCCTACTTGCCTATGCCCACCATTCTGCTGAGGTGAACTTCCTCCACTTCTGCCCACACCACTTCCTGGATAAGCTTCCACCTCTCCTTTCCCTTAGCTTTGCTGTAGCAGGGTGATGGAATGTACCCAAACCCAGCATGCCCAGTCACCACAGCGCCCAACAGGATGTTGTGCCATAGTCTTGCCTCAGCTCAGTTAACTGCCTCCTTGGCACACCACTTCCTTCCAGTTCTTCCTGACCTCTACGCCTGCAGATGCAACCTTGGTGTCAGCAGAGTCTTGGTAGAGTAGGACTTCTCTGGCTCTGGAGACCTGGAACTCCTCCACCACACTGCTGAATGGAAGCTGCAGCTTGGTGTCACACCCATAAAGGGCTATGCTGCTGAGACTCCATGGCAGGCCCAGCCACCTGCGCAGGAAGTGGTTTATCTTCTTTCGAAGCTCTTCACGGTGGTAATAGGGACTTCATAGATTAGCAATGGCCAAACGAGTCAGGGCAGGATTCCATGTTGGTATATCCAGGCCTTGAATTTACCTGGGAGTCCTGACCTGTCCACGGTGGAAAGCCACAAGCTGAGGTCACCGCTGGCTGCCTGGCATGCTGCTTTGTCCTTCAGGTTGCTGGTAAAGAGCTTACCTAAGCTCTTAACTGGCTTTCTGAGACAGATGGAATTCTGGTGTCTCCCAGACAGAAGCAAAACTGGTCAGTTATCTTGCCTTTCCTAAGGACCAGTGACCTGGATTTTGCCAGCTTGAAACTCATTCTTGCCCACGTAATGAGCCTTTCAAGACCTTGTAGGATCCACCTACAACTGGGCACTGATGCTGTGGTTACTGTCAGGTCATCCATATACAGTATACTCGGATTGGCTGTTGTCTGGTGCCTGATCTAGAAAAGGGGCCTCTGCACTCCACTTCCGCAGACTTTACGAGCGTCGTCATGCCTAATACAAACAGGGACACTGAGATGGTGCAGTCTGTAATGATGGCCTTCTCCAGATGATGCCATGCTGATGTCTGTGACCCAGAGGACACCCTCAGACTAAAGTTGTTATAATAGTCAAGGATGAGGTTCTGAATTTTCTCTGGGACATGGTACTTCATCAGGGACAGTTGCACTAGCTTGTCCAGCCAAAGCACAGCCAGGTCACCCTTGTTCTCCCAGGCTTCTCTGATGAGTTGGATTGCAACACCAGTGTGCTCCATGCATCCAGGAATGCCAGGGACACCTCCCTTCTGAACTGATGTGTCTAGGTAGTTGTTCTTCAGGAGGTACTCAGTGAGATGATTGGAAATGATCTTGAAAAAGATCTTGCATTCCACACTGAGGAGTGAGCTTGACCTGAATTGCTTGATGTTACTTGCATTCTCCTCTTTAGGAATCCACACACCCTCTGTGTACTTCCACTGATGTGGCACTTTCCCCTTCCTCCAGATCGCCTTGAGGATCTTCCAGAGATGCTTCCGTAGCCTTGGGCACTGATTGAAGACCTTATACGGGACTCCTCTTGGACCTGGGGCTGAGGATGCTCTGACTGACTTGATGACTTCCTCCAGCTCTTTCAGTGTGGGCTCCTTGATGTTGAATGGGGAGCTGGGTTGGGGAGGGGAAATCAGGGTGTCACAGTGGCCAAGATCTTGCTCCCTCATCCTGTTGCTATAGTTGTTGCTCAGAAAGAGGTTGACCTCCTCCTCTGGACAGGAAAGGTGACCACTGTGCTTCTGCCTCAGCAACTTCTTGGTGAATCCAAATGGATTTGAAATGAAGGCACTGCACTTGCGGGCTTTCTCTCTGCCTCTCCTCCGGCAGAAATCTCCTTTGTTCGTGCCATGATACACTTCCACAAATGTGTTGTGAAGATCAGACTTTGATAGATCCCTGTTCTTTAAATAAAACAGGGTGCCCACTCACACCTGATTGTCATCCCACTGCTTGAAAACACCTGACTTTCAAATTAACTGCTAATCCTAGAGGTTCACATACTTTTGCCACTCACAGATATGTAATATTGGATCATTTTCCTCAATAAATAAATGACCAAGTCTCATTTGTTTAACTGGGTTCTCTTTATCTACTTTTAGGACTTGTGTGAAAATCTGATGATGTTTTATGTTATATTTATGCAAAAATATAGAAAATTCTAAAGGGTTCACAAACTTTCAAGCACCACTGTATACCACACACACACACACACACACACACACACACACAGAGTGACACACCAAAGAGAAGAGAATAGCCTGTCTAAGGATCAAACCGCAATATCTAAATATTGACTCTGTGACTTGTAATCATGTTTGGTTTGTGGAAAGTGAAAATAAACACAAGTATGTGTCTGCGTGAGATCCTGTCTTTATATAGAGGCAATTAACAAGGACAAAAATGCCCGTAAACATTTAAATATCAAATACATATCATTATATCAAGAAAGTCTTATATAAGACATAATATTTAAATTAAAAATAAAAAATTAAAACATCATTAAATCGAGAATGAGTTAAATTGCATTTCATTATATTCTTGATTTAATGGTATTTTAATTTTTGAGTTTTAATTTTAATATTATGTCTTATATAAGACTTTCTTGATATAATGATATATATTTGATATTTACCTAATATAGTAGTTCAATGTTTGTTGTTTTATATTTTTAATTTAGATCTTTTATTAGTTTGAATGTATTTGTTACAAGTCTTTGACTCATTGTACATATTGAAGATAAATAAAGCTTTGAATTGAATAATTAATTAAATAATTAAAAGCTTAAACACAATTCTAGGCATGATTAAGGCACAATTAATGTTTATTTATTTATTTATTGTACCTGTCCACCTGCCAGCCATCGGGGTGACCGTGAAAATATGAGGTTTATAAAAGTTTCCTCAGTGAGCATTTGACAGTGATAGTGAATAAACATTTTAGGTGTTTTGGCCTAAGTAAAAATAGTGCTTTACTTTTTAAATAAGGAGAACTTCATTAGTCTTTTTACATTCTCTAATCAACTCATTCATTGTTCATGCTTTAATACAGACTATAATGGTCAGCACTGTGACAAAACTCCTACAGTACACTTATTCTGTTTGAAAGGTAAAAGCACACTACTGGAATTCTTGGCAGATGCTGCTGGAGCCACAGCAGCCTTCTCTTTACCAAGCAGACACCTACTCATTAAAGCAGACATTTAAACTATTTGTACATTGTCTGTAACCACTTATATTGCAACTCTGGAAAGAGTCAATAGATCCAAGTTCCTTGGTATGCACATCATGAAGGATGCTCAACACCACCTTCCTGGCCAAGACAGACTACTCATAGCACCTCCTTTACTTCCTGTGGAGTTTAAAGGAGATACACAGAACCATGGCCTCACTTTTTGTTTATAAATGCCTTGAGACCTCAAGAATGGCATAGGAATAGTTTTAAGCATTAATAATAAATCTAATATAGTAATTTTTATGATTAAAATGATTCATACAGGTAGCGGTCTGAGTGAATGACATTGACATCTGTGACGGCACAGCAGGAAGGCTATCAGTCTCATCGTCATTTCTGCTATACTAAAACACAGAGCTAACTGCAACTTCGATACTCCATTTTGAGCTAATTTATCGCCATGCCACGCAGATGTGTTGCTGTCTGGTGCAGCAACACAACAGAAGGTGGATTTATGTTGCATTCATGGCCCAAGAATGTTCAAACTGCAAAGATTTGGATGCATTTTGTGAGAAATTCACGGATTGGGTGCCTACAAAGTGGTCTCTGCTCTGCTCTGCACATTTTACTGAGGACTTGTATGAAACCTCTGATCTGTTGAGGAGCGTTGGCTATAAGCCCGTATTGAAAGAGGGTGCAGTACCAACAATTAAAGGAAAAGAAAACTACAAGAAAAAGAAAGTAAGTTCAGTTGTGTAATGGAAATTTCTAATAAACACTTCAGAACGCTTAACAGTTGTCTTTTCAGTCATTTATTATAGTAGATCATATAAAAGATATGTAAAATAGGAAAGGAAAGAGAAGAATAGAAGAAGACATCACTTCTGATGATGCCGAGAGTACGTGCACTCTGAGTTGTGTTTTAGGAATGTTATCTATTATATTTTGAAAGCATTCGCTCACTGCTTGCATCTTCACGTGATTGGCTCAAGATTTTCTATGAAGCTTTGTTAAAGCGTGCATCTGGTGTGCTCTGGTATGTGCAGGCGGATGCGAGTTAGGGAGAGCTCAAGCTCCCTGCTTATCACCACCGAGGTCAGGAAAGGTGGTTACATCATGAGAAGGTGCGTAGTTAGGACAAACTCAAGCACCCTGCTCATTACCACCAAGGCCACAGAAAAGCGATTACAGCATGTGGAAAAACATCTCTTCTCAGTAACTAAGCCACTTTAGTTCAACATACAGAAACACAGAGAATAATAATGTTCATCCATTAAGTCACTTGAGCTCAACATACAGGAACACAGAGAATAATAATGTTCGTCCATTAAATTTCCCTCACAGTTGTGGGGTGGCACGGTGGTGTAGTGGTTAGCACTGTCGCCTCACAGCAAGAAGGTCCGGGTTCAAGCCCCATGGCTGGCGAGGGCCTTTCTGTGCGGAGTTTGCATGTTCTCCCCGTGTCCGCGTGGGTTTCTTCCGGGTGCTCCGGTTTCCCCCACAGTCCAAAGACATGCAGGTTAGGTTAACTGGTGACTCTAAATTGACCGTAGGTGTGAATGTGAGTGTGAATGGTTGTCTGTGTCTATGTGTCAGCCCTGTGATGACCTGGTGACTTGTCCAGGGTGTACCCCGCCTTTCGCCCGTAGTCAGCTGGGATAGGCTCCAGCTTGCCTGCAACCTTGTAGAAGGATAAAGCGGCTAGAGATAATGAGATGAGATGAGATGAGATGAGTTCAGTTGCACCAGTTCTCCCAGAGTGTGAGCTCAGCAGTAATGCTGGAGTACTCAGTAAGGAGAAAATGGAGAATGAGTGTCAGTCATCAGATTTCTCCATTGGATATGCTTCCCCCCGCTGGATATGCTTGCCTCAGCAGCAATATCTTGCCCTTACAGTGGTGCTTGAAAGTTTGTGAACCCTTTAGAATTTTCTGTATTTCTGCATAAATATGACATAAAACATCATCAGATTTTCACACAAGTCCTAAAAGTAGATAAAGAGAACCCAGTTCAACAAATGAGACAAAAATATTATACTTGGTCATTTATTTATTGAGGAAAATGATCCAATATTACATATCTGTGAGTGGCAAAAGTATGTGAACCTCTAGGATTAGCAGTTAATTTGAAGGTGAAATTAGAGTCAGGTGTTTTCAATCAATGGGATGACAATCAGGTGTGAGTGGGCACCCTGTTTTATTTATCTATCAAAGTCTGATCTTCACAACACGTGTTTGTGGAAGTGTATAATGGCACGAACAAAGGAGATTTCTGAGGACCTCAGAAAAAACGTTGTTGATGCTCATCAAGCTGGAAAAAGGTTACAAAACCATCTCTAAAGAGTTTGGACTCCACCAATCCACAGTCAGACAGATTGTGTACAAATGGAGGAAATTCAAGATCATTGTTACCCTCCCCAGGAGTGCTCGACCAACAAAGATCACTCCAAGAGCAAGGTTTGTAATAGTCAGCGAGGTCACAAAGACCCCCAGGGTAACTTCGAAGCAACTGAAGGCCTCTCTCACATTGGCTAATGTTAATGTTCATGAGTCCACCATCAGGAGAACACTGAACAACAATGGTGTGCATGGTAGGGTTGCAAGGAGAAAGCCACTGCTTTCCAAAAAGAACATTGCTGCTCGTCTGCAGTTTGCGAAAGATCACGTGGACAAGCCAGAAGGCTATTGGAAAAATGTTTTGTGGATGGATGAGACCAGAATAGAACTTTTTGGTTTAAATGAGAAGCGTTATGTTTGGAGAAAGGAAAACACTGCATTCCACCATAAGAACCTTATCCCATCTGTGAAACATGGTGGTGGTAGTATCATGGTTTGGGCCTGTTTTGCTGCATCTGCGCCAGGATGGCTTGCCATCATTGATGGAACAATGGATTTTGAATTATACCAGTGAATTCTAAAGGAAAATGTCAGGACATCTGTCCATGAACTGAATCTCAAGAGAAGGTGGGTCATGCAGCAAGACAACGACCCTAAGCACACAAGTCGTTCTACCAAAGAATGGTTAAAGAAGAATAAAGTTAATGTTTTGGAATGGCCAATTCAAAGTCCTGACCTTAATCCACTCAAAATGTTGTGGAAGGACCTGAAGTGAGCAGTTCATATGAAGAAACCCACCAACATCCCAGAGTTGAAGCTGTTCTGTACGGAGGAATGGGCTAAAATTCCTCCAAGCTGGTGTGCAGGACTGATCAACAGTTATCAGAAATGTTTAGTTGCAGTTATTGCTGCACAAGGGGGTCACACCAGATACTAAAAGCAAAGGTTCACATACTTTTGCCACTCACAGATATGTAATATTGGATCATTTTCCTCAATAATTAAATGACCAAGTATAATATTTTTGACTCATTTGTTTAACTGGGTTCTCTTTATCTACTTTTAGGACTTGTGTGAAAATCTAATGATGTTTTAGGTCTTATTTATGCAGAAATATAGAAAATTCTAAAAGGTTCACAAACTTTTAAGCACCACTGTATATAGAAGAAGCAAATGAACAAAGAACTGAAAGTCAGAATGTTTCAAAACAATTGGCCACAAGCTTGGCCTTCAAGAAGCGAGAACACAGACGGGTAAGATGCGACTCTCATTTGGTTACATAACAAAAAACAACACTCTTTGTTTACCTGCATTTAGATTAATACATGTAACTTGTATTGTGTATTTAAGTTACCGGCATAAGATTATTTAATTTGCTTCAGAATGTGATTGTTTCAGTTCATCTGATTATTTATTTAGCCTTTTACGTTTTATCAGTGAAAATGCATGCATGTTGCATAAGTTATAACACCTATCCTGTTTTAATGAGAGTCACATGAGACTGTCAGTTCAATTCCATTCGATTCTCTAGATGGCTTTGTTCTCTGGCTTTATTTCGTAAGGTGAGGGCCTCCATGGCTGACGTGTTACTATTGGATTCACTTTCCGATGGTTAGAACTGATACAGTTCTACATGTATAGCAGTTGCATGTACACACACTCCAATTTCAGGACTATCACAGTCAGATGTATTACTATCTGAGGAATTCGAAGAATCTCCAATAAATCCGAACTACGTCATGTCATTGCAGCCACTCTTGCCTGTGGAGTCTGGCTTTGGTCTATAGACCTTTTTCAGTCACGTGACCTTCGTAAACGCGTCCACCATTTTGGACATGTAGCGGACTTCGGCTCGAATTGGTTTGAATGCGAGGAAGGCGACAAATGGAGAACATACAAGAAAAAGGAGCGAGATACAGAAAACACCTTTGCTATCCAGCGACATAGGGCATTTACAGGGCGAGCAGAGGGAGAGGTATTTTCAAAAATTGAGGTTAGCAGGCTTAGAGAGCGACGTTTATCTGCTTCCGCCTGGATTGTTTACAGACGTACGGAAGTACACGAAGCCACGAAGACTGCAACAATAATACCTAACACACATTTAAGTATCCGTCGTAAAGACGTGAAACTCGTTGAGTGACGAGTGTGTTCATTGATAAGCTAACACAATCAAAAAGTAGACATACCATCACACTGCCCTGGCGCTGTGTACAGTTTACCTTCTATGGTTTGTGCACTCACTATTTGCCATTACTTTCTCCAACCGTTGTTATAGATTACAGGGAACGGCCTGGATTTAAGAGACAAATACATGTTCCTTTTGTTTTGAACACTTATTTGTAGGCAGTGCTTAATTTGTAAAGTGGGAGGTCCCGGAGCGCAGAGGATGAGCGGCTCCGGTGCGGAAAAAAAAGAGGGAGAGAGGGGGGCGCGGCGCGGCGCTTCTGGGCATGTTTTGTAATAACACTGCAAATTAAGTTCATCTGCAGATATTTTGTGGATGTCGTTTCATGAGAGAAATCACCAACAAGACAGATATCAAAATCAGACATTAACACTAAATAAACTTGCATTTTTTTATTTAATTATTTGTTTTTGGGTTTTTTTGCTACATAGTCAAAAGAGGTGTCGGATCACCGGATCCAGTGTAAATAGCTGCCGGAGCCAACGCCCGAGGTTCCGGAGCGCGCTCCGGCTTGCTCCCCCTCAAATTAAGCGCTGTTTGTAGGACACTGCCTCTGATCTGTCCTACAGTCTACCAACAGCAAAGGAACACAACGCTAGCTAATGTTGTTAGCTAATAGCTACTACAGAAGAACAAAGAGGTTACAATGGGTTATTTTAGCCTATTTGGTTACACACTCGCCGCCACAGAATGTTAACAGCAATGTAATGCCTTTTCTGGCTAATTTTATTTGTCTTACCTCCAACAAAGTGGTCACTGCACAAGCGCTGGTATGCCGCTATCCATCTTCTCCGTCGGTCAGCATCTACCGGGATCCGATAAAATGATAACCCTTGCCTTGTTTGTTGATGGTTACTACATCCAGGTGCACAACAATATAGTGGCATGATGGAAGTCTTGCTGAAAATAAACACTTTCTTTGCTGCCATTCCTCAATGCTGGCTGTGGTAAACTACTGGTAGTACATGTCCAAAATGGCGGCCGCGTTTGTCGTGACGTCACGTGAAAAGGGTCCATAGCACCGGTTCCTGTGGTGACTTCACCCACCCAGGGCTGGCTGGCTCAGCGGGGCAGCTCGAATGCCAACTTTGCAGTTGATTTTAACTCTCAAAAATATATATTTTTTATTCCCAATTATGCAGCATACAAGAGTCAAGAATGGAGATACTATCCACTCAGAAATGTATTTAAAAATAAAGGTTCTGTGTATCTCCTTTAAGGCAAGCAAACCTCTCCACTTCTACCCCCACTACCTTCTACAGGGGGACAATAGGAGGGAGCATCCTGACCAGCTATCTCACTGTCTCTTATGGGAACTGCACTGTCTCAGAATTCAATTCAATTCAGATTTATTTGTCATATGCATATTAGTACAGAGTACCACAGCAATGAAAACAATGTGCCTTGGCACTCTCGCCACACCGTTCAATAAATAAAAGAAAGACTATAAATAACATTAAAAAAAATCCAAGTACAATAAACCTAGTAACTAAGCTCAGACCTCAGTCCTCCTTCCAGTTGAACTATCATTCATTAGCCTAATTACCTGGGGGTAAAAACTATCCCTGAAACGTGATATGCATGTTGGGATACTCTGCAAACGCCTCCCTGATGGGAGGTGGGAGAAGAAATTGTATGCGGGATGACTAGAATCCCGCATAATACTTAGTGCCTTCTTAGTACTGCGTTTCCAGTATATATTTTGGAGTGGTTCAAGTGGCGCTCCAATAATTCTAGAGGCAGTTTCGATGACCCTTGCTAGAAGATTAAGATCATGTGAAGTAGCCCTGCCAAACCACACTACAATGTTACCTGTCAATATACTCTCAATAGTACAGTGATAAAAGTTCTGTAGAATGTAGAGGGACATACCATATTTCTTGAGACACCTCAGGAAATAAAAGTCTCTGCTGTGCCTTCTTAATGACACAGCTGATATGTGAGGACCATAAGAGGGAGTCTGAAATGTGGATGCCTAAGAACTTAAAGGTGTTGACAATTTCAACTGGGAAGTTGTTAATATAGACAGGTGTATGTGTGGGTTTGTTTCTTCGGAAATCTATAATGACCGCCTTAGTTTTCCCCACATTGAGGGACAGGTTATTTCTGTGGCACCACATGATTAGGTTACTCACCTCATCCCTGTAGGCAGTTTCATTATTGCTGTCAATAAGTCCTACCACAGTAGTATCGTCTGCAAATTTCACAATACTGTTAGTGGGATGTTTTGCAATACAGTCATAAGTGTACAGACTATATAATAGTGGACTAAGACAGCAGCCTTGAGGTGCTCTGGTGTTTAGCACTATGGGGCTGAGTATGTAGTGCCAAATCTAACTATCTGGGGGCAGCCTGTTAGGAAATCCTGTATCCACCTGCAGATGGAGTTGCAGAGGCCCAGGTCTAAAAGCTTGGGTATTAGAAGAAAAGGTCTGATGGTATTGAAGGCACTGCTATAATCAACAAATAACATCCTGGCATATGTATCCCTGCCCTCTAGGTGTCGGAGCACAGTATGGAAGGCAAAGGATACAGCATCATCCACTGCTCTATTTGATCTATATGCAAATTGTAGTGAATCAGTGGAGACTGGTAAGCTGTTGTTGATGTGTGCCTTCACAAGCTGTTCAAAACACTTCATAATCACAGAAGTCAAGGCAACAGGTCTAAAATCATTCATGCAGGTGACAGTCATTTTCTTAGGCACAGGAATTATGATTGATTTTTTAAAACAATTCAGAACCACACAAAGAGAGAGTGACTGGTTAAAAATATCAGTGAAAACAAGGCAAGTTGGCTATAACATGTCCTCAAGACTTGTGGAGTAATACCATCAGGCCCTGCAGCCTTTCCTATTTTCACAAATGTAAAAACTTTACGTGTGTCTGTGACTGAGACCTGATATGTTTGTCTGTTAAACGCATCCCCGATTGGAGATGGTGTGTCAGTGTGTGTGTGTGTGTGTGTGTGTGTGTATTCCCATTTGTAGGCATTTCGTCGCACACAGGTATTTTGACATGCGCATCCCCAATTGGAGATGGTCTCAGAGCCAAAGACTCAGCAGCGCATTCAAAGTGAGCATAAAAAATGTTCACGTCGTCGGGGAAGGAAACAGAAGTTGTTGTGACGCCACTAGGTGTGGCCTTATAGCTTTTTATTCACCATGGGAATTTCCATCAGTCCTACTCACTGTGGTATACATCCCTCCCCAAGCCAACGCTAAGGCAGCCCTGGAGGAACTCTCCGACGCCGTCAACAGGTGTGAGAGGCTGCACCCGCAAGCCCTCTCCATCGTTGCCGGTGACTTCAACCACTGCAATCTAAAGACAGTGCTACCTAAATACTACCAACACATCAACTGTGTCACCAGAGGCAACCAAACTCTCGGCCACTGCTATTCAACTATCAAGGGAGCTTATAAATCTGTCCCCAACCTCATTTTGGGAAATCAGATCATTCCTCTGTTCTACTGCTCCCTATGTACAAGCAGGAGATAAAGAGGGAGAAACCCACTGTGAGGACAGTACAGCGTTGGACTGCTGAAGGTGAGCTAATGTTGCACGGCTGTTTTGAATCCACTGACTGGACAGTTTTTAGTGATGCTGCTACCTTGCATGAGTATACTGAGGCGGTCACTGATTATGTTAAATTCTGTGTGGACAGCTGTATTCCCACTTGCACTTTTCACGTTTACCCTAATGAAAAACCATGGGTAAACAGCAACGTGTGCATGAAATTGCATGAGAGAATGGTGGCTTTTAAATCTGGAGATGATGCTCGTTACAAGAATGCGAGATACCAGCTTAGACATGCAATCAATTCAAGACTCTTCTGTGAATGTGAGAACAGCTGAGAAGATCATCAGGATTTCTTTACCCACCAGTGACACTTTCTACCACAAATGCTGCATCTGCAAGGTCAGAAGCATTGGGGATGATCCCTCCCACCCCTCTCATGGACTTTTTATCATCCTGCCATCTGGCATAAGCTCCAGAAGCATCCATGCCATGACTGCCAGACTCCAAAACTGTGGCAGTCAGAATCCTCAAGACACTGAAAACCTGCTCAACTTGACTTGATATTGGTTCCCAAGCGGAAATTTGGGCACAGTATTCATTCTTTCATTCATTCATTCATTCAGCAATAGTTGCTTTGTCTTGGTCAGGAGGGTGGAGGACCTGAAACATATCTCAGGAATACTGGGTGTGAGGAGGAATGTATGCAAGCACACATCTACAATATGTTACAGCGTGTGATTGCAGGCCTCCAAAGCTGGATACTCCCAGAAGTTTTTTACAACCCTGATTCCAAAAAAGTTGGGACACTATGTAAAATGTCAATAAAAACAATGCAATTATTTGCAAATCCTTTTCAATCTATATTCAACTGAATGCAGTACAAAGATAAGATATTGTAAAGGTTTCCTTGAATGGGGCAATGCTTTACTACAGAGTGCAAAATGCTTTCTTTCTGCATTTTTCAGTGAGTACTACACACACAGACACCATACATGTTGGGGGAACACAGCTCTCTCTCATTATTGGCTATCTGAAAGATACACAGAGACATACATTAATAGACAGCCAGTAATTTGTCACAGGTGTAACTTCATCTCATCTCATTATCTCTAGCCGCTTTATCCTTCTACAGGGTCGCAGGCAAGCTGGAGCCTATCCCAGCTGACTACGGGCAAAAGGCGGGGTACACCCTGGACAAGTCACCAGGTCATCACAGGGCTGACACATAGACACAGACAACCATTCACACTCACATTCACACCTACAGTCAATTTAGAGTACCAGTTAACCTAACCTGCATGTCTTTGGACTGTGGGGGAAACCGGAGCACCCGGAGGAAACCCACGCGGACACGGGGAGAACATGCAAACTCCGCACAGAAAGGCCCTTGCCGGCCACGGGGCTCGAACCCAGACCTTCTTGCTGTGAGGCGACAGCGCTAACCACTACACCACCATGCCGCCCCCAGGTGTAACTTGTGACATGTTACCTGCTTGTTCAACCTGACTCCTCACCATTCCCAGCTGATGCTCGACCACACCCTCACTGCCACAGATATATAATGTTCAAACTGAACTTTATTGTTTTTTTTAATAAATATACACTCATTCTGAATTTCATTCCTCCAATATCATCTTCTTGTTTTGGCTGTTCTCATTAGGGATGGCTACAGCAGATCATCCATTTCCATTTCATCCTGTCTTCAGCATCTTCCTTTGTCACACCAACCACTTGCATGTCCTTTCTCACCACATCCATAAACCTCCTCTTTGGCCCTCCTCTTTTCATCTGACATGGCAGCTCTATCTTCAGCATCCTTTTCCCAATATACTTGACATCTCTCCTCTGGGGGCGGCACGGTGGTGTAGTGGTTAGCACTGTCGCCTCACAGCAAGAAGGTCCGGGTTCGAGCCCCGTGGCCGGCGAGGGCCTTTCTGTGCGGAGTTTGCATGTTCTCCCCGTGTCCGTGTGGGTTTCCTCCGGGTGCTCCGGTTTCCCCCACAGTCCAAAGATATGCAGGTTAGGTTAACTGGTGACTCTAAATTGACCGTAGGTGTGAATGAGTGTGTGAATGGTTGTCTGTGTCTATATGTCAGCCCTGTGATGACCTGGCAACTTGTCCAGGGTGTACCCCGCCTTTCGCCCGTAGTCAGCTGGGATAGGCTCCAGCTTGCCTGCGACCCTGTAGAAGGATAAAGCGGCTAGAGATAATGAGATGAGATGAGATCTCTCCTCTGCACATGTCCAAACCAACTCAATCTCATCTCTTTTGCTTTGTCTTTGTCTAACTTGGGCTGTCCTTCTTATATACTAGTTCCTAATTCTGTCCATCTTTATCACTCCAAATGCAAATCTTAGCATCTTTAACTCTGCTGTCTCCAGCTCTGCCTCCTGTCTTTTCCTCAGTGCCACAGTCTCCAACCCATATACGAGTAACATGGCTCACTACCACTACCTCTTGTACACCTTCCTTTTCATGCTTGCTGGTACCCTCCTGCAACATATTCAAAAAAGGTTGGGACAGGGGCATGTTTACCACTATGTTACATCACCTTTTCTTTTAACAACACTCAGTATTTAGGAATTGAGGGCACTAATTGTTGCAGTTTTGAGTGTGAAATTCTCCCCTTTCTTGCTTGATATATATCTTGATATATAGTTGCTCAATAGTCTGGGGTCTTATTTTGCACTTCACAATATGCCACACATTTTCAATGTGAGACAGGTCTGGACTGCAAGCAGGCCAATCTAGGACTCACATACTTTTACTACAAAGCTATGCTGTTGTATCACATACAGAATGTGGCTTGGCATTGTCTTGCTGGACAAAGATGAAGTTTAATGAAGGCTTAGGTTCTAGACAGATGTGTTGAAAATTGGTTCATTTCTCAAGACTTCAAATACTCATGAGGCCCCAAGCAAATATATGGCCAAGCAAATATAGCCCCATGTACAACAAGAATGTAGGCCTGGGTAAAACTGCACTGCCTGGAAAGATGAATCAGACATAAATATTTGATGTAAGCAATGTCAAATAAAGCAATTCCTGAAATCAATTCCTGTTAGGGTGTTTGTTTTTGACTGTAGACTAGACAGAACAATATTAATGTGCAGAGAGATATGGTGCAGGTTCCTGTTTTCTTTCTCTGTTTTTATAGTGCTTATAATGCTATTAGTTGTACATAATTGGTGTGAATTGTATTAATCTTTAGTGTAATTATGCCTCTAAGTTTCAAAATATAGTGACTGACAAATGTTTCTTGAAACAATGAATAGGGATTTAATGCAAGGAATGGGGTCAGAGGAGGAATGCTTGTCACAAGGAAAACAGTATGTAAAACAATAAGGAGACAATAATTACTTTTAATTAAGGAAGCACAATTGTTCATTGGTAAAATGTGCACATGACAGCATTAATTAATATCAATAATATTTAAGCATCTTTGATACAGTGTTCCTTCTAGGCAACATTACCAAATTAGGCTTACAAAAAAATCCCCGAATGTCCAATCTGTATGAAGAGGAAAGGACCCAATACTAAATAACAGAACAGAAATGCAAAAATTGGTCATATGATTCACTAGTAGCCAATCTGATTCTTCATTCAGCAGGTGTGCACACGTGCTGCATCACTATATTTTCTCAAGTAAAACTTGGCCTGGGGCTGCATGGTGGTGTAGTGGTTAGCGCTGTCGCCTCACAGCAAGAAGGTCCAGGTTTGAGCCCTGTGGCCGGCGAGGGCCTTTCTGTGCGGAGTTTGCATGTTCTCCCCGTGTCTGCATGGGTTTCCTCCGGGTGCTCCGGTTTCCCCCACAGTCCAAAGACATGCAGGTTAGGTTAACTGGTGACTCTAAATTGACCGTAGGTGTGAATGTGAGTGTGAATGGTTGTCTGTGTCTATGTGTCAGCCCTGTGATGACCTGGTGACTTGTCCAGGGTGTACCCCGCCTTTCGCCCGTAGTCAGCTGGGATAGGCTCCAGCTTGCCTGCGACCCTGTAGAACAGGATAAAGCGGCTAAAGATAATGAGATGAGATGAGAAAACTTGGCCTTTAGCCAACATTCTGGGCAGCAGAGTGGTGCATTGGTGAGCACTGTCACCTCACAGACAAGATGATTCTGGCTTTGAACCTTATGGCTGCTTGTGTGGGTTTCCTTCAGGTGCTCCAGTTTCCTCCCACAGTCCAAAGACATGCAGATCAGCTCAACTGGCTACTCTAAGTTGCCCATAGGTGTGAATGTGAGTGTGAATAGTTGTTCATTTCTATGTTAGCCCTATAATGGATTGGTGACCTGCCCAGGGTGTATCCCACCTCTTGTCCAAAGTCAGCTGGGATTGGCTCCAGCTTCTCCTGCAACACTGATGAATAAGCAGTATAGATAATGGATGGATGAATTTAACTAACATTCCAGTTATTTTTCATAAAGATAGAAACTTTCTAGTGGATGATTATGAGGATGTGATGGCATTTGTTGATGAGGAAAATGATTGGTAGCAAACCTACATGGACAAATGGAGAGTGATGAGGATGAGGACAAAGAGGGTGAAGATGGAGGTACAGTGATGGAAGCAAAGACAGGGAGAAAGTGAGAGTGAGGATGAGATGAAGATGAGGATGTCAAAGATGGTATCAGGTACAGTGGCAGATGTGATTTAAGCAGGATGATTAATCTGTAGTAATGCTGTTTAATGCATCTTTTCCAACAGGCTTGTTTAAACTGTTGGCTATGAAGTCACAGAATTTAACAATCAGGCCACAGAATCTTGTTCATGGCCTTAACTGAACCAAAAGGTTTTCTCCACTGATCTCACTGATGGATGGAATGCCTTTGCAGCTTTTACCTCAGCAAGATCTTTTGTCTTAATTTGATGGAATGATACCCTTAGCCAGGGTACCTTCACAGATGGTTGTAGCCTCTCAGAGAGAAGCACTGGCCAAAGACCCAACAGCACAAGAAATGATTAGATTAGATTAGATTAGATTAGATTAGATAAAACTTTATTGATCCCTTTGGTAGTGTTCCCTGTGGGAAATTAAGATTCCAGCAGGATCATTACAGATAAACAGAGAAAAGAAATAGAGAAAAACTTCTAGATAAATTAAAATAAATTAAGTATTAACATATACAAATATAAAAGAATAAGATATGGAGAAGAGAGGAAGGGGAGGGGGAAAGGGGGAAGAAGGGTTAGGGTAAGTGTGTGTGTGGAGGAGCAGGAAAGATATTGCACTTTATATTGCACATTATATTGCACATTGTCCGGTATTGCTTATTGTTAGGCTAGGCTAGGCTACTGCTCCTTCCCATCCTCTGTCCTCCTGTTACCCCTCCTCCCCCTCAGAGAGGAGTTGTACAGTCTGATGGCGTGAGGGACAAAGGAGTTTTTGAGTCTGTTCATCCTGCACTTGGGAAGGAGCATTCTGTCACTGAACAGGCTCCTCTGGTTGCTGATGACGGTGTGCAGAGGGTGACTGGCGTCATCCATGATGTTCAATAGTTTGTCCATAGTCCTCTTCTCTGCCACTATCACCAGAGTCCAGCTTCATGCCGACCACAGAGCCAGCCCGCCTGATCAGTTTGTCCAGCCTGGATGTGTCCTTTTTGGATGTGCTGCCCCTCAGCACACCACGGTGTAAAACAGGACATTGGCAACCACAGACTGATAGAACATCCACAGGAGTTTCCTGCAGATGTTAAAGGACCGCAGCCTCCTAAGGAAGTAAAGCCTGCTCTGTCCCTTCCTGTATAAGTGATTGGTGTTGCAAGTCCAGTCCAGCTTGCTGTCCAGCCACAGCCCGAGGTACTTGTAGGAATCCACAGCCTCCACCTCCACTCCCTTGATCAGAACCGGTCGTGACCTTGGTCTGGACCTCCCAAAGTCAATGACCAGCTTCTTGGTCTTCAAGGTGTTGAGCTGCAGATGGTTCCTGTTGCACCACACAGCAAAGTCCCTCACCAGGCTCCTATACTCCTCCTCTCTGTCGTCACTGATACACCCAATGATGGCTGTGTCATCGGCAAACTTCTGAATGTTACACAGCTCTGAGTTGTAGCAGAAGTCCGCGGTGTACAGGGTGAAGAGAAGAGGGGCCAGCACCATGCCCTGGGGTACTCCAGTGCTGCTAATTACAGTGTCAGACGTGATGTCCTTCAGCCTGACGTACTGTGGCCTGTCAGTGAGGTAGCTGGAGATCCAGGTGACCAGGCAGGGGTCCACTCGTATCCTGTTCAGTTTGTCCTGAAGCAGTAGGGGCTGGATGGTGTTGAAGGCACTCGAGAAGTCCAAGAAGGGGATCCTCACTGTGCCATTTCCCTTATCCAGATGCGAGTGGGCTCGGTGTAGCAGGTAGAGGATGGCATCTTCCACACCGACACCTGCCCAGTACGCAAACTGCAGACAGTCCTGGGCATGTTGTACCTGGGGTCTGAGGAGGCTGAGGAAAAGCCGCTCCAATGTCTTCATCAGATGTGAAGTGAGTGCCATCGGTTGGAAGTCATTCAGCTCGCTGAGCCGATTCTTTTTGGGAACTGGAACGATACATGATGTCGTCCAGAGGGTTGGCACTCTCCCCAGCTGCAGGCTGAGGTTGAAGATGCGTTGGAGTGGTTCACCCAGTTCAGCAGCGCAAGTCTTCAGTAGTTGTGGACACACCTTGTCCGGGCCTGCTGCTTTCCTGGGGTGAAGCTTCCTCAGTTGACCTCTGACCTGGTCTGCAGTAATGCATAGAGGAGTCTGTGTTGAGGTGGGGGAGGAGGGGGCTGCTGTGATGACTGGGGAGATGACCTGGTGAAGGAGAAGGAGAGATGGCTGCAGTGAGGGAGAGGGTGGGGGGGATGTGGGCTGGTTGAACCGATTGAAGAAGTCATTCAACTCGTTCGCCCTCTCCACTGTCCCCTCAACGACTCTGGTCTTTGTATTGTGGCCTGTGATGGTTTTCACACCTTCCCAGACCTCCCTCATGCTGTTCTCTTTCAGCTTCTGCTCCACCTTTCTCCTGTAGCTGTCCTTAGCTTCCCTCGTGCAGCATTTTACCTCCTGCTATGCTGCCTTCATCGCCTCCCTATCCCTGATCCTGAAGGCAGCTTTCTTCCTGTTGAGGACAGCTTTGACTTCCTGTGTTACCCATGGCTTGTTATTAGGGTAACACCGTACAGTCTTAGCGGGGGAGACCACATCTGCACAGAAGTTGAGGTAATCTGTCAGACAGTGTGTCAGCCCCTCTATGTCCTCACAGTGTGGGCTAAGCAGCACACCCCAATCTGTGATGTCATAGCAGTCTCTGAGGGCATCTTCCATTTCAGGGGACCACCTCCTGATGGAGCTAGTTGTTGCAGGCTGCCTTTGAACCAGGGGGGTGTACTTCAGCTGTAGAAGAACCAGGTTGTGGTCAGACTTCCCTAGTGGGGAGAGGGGTGTGACTCTGTATGCATCCCTCACATTAGCATACAGCAAGTCAATTGTCCTGTTGTTCCTTGTTGGACAATCCACAGCCTGGTAAAAAGCAGCCAAAGTAGAGTCCAAAGTAGCGTGATTAAAGTCCCCAGAAATGATGATAAATGCCTCAGGGTGCTGTGTCTGCAGCCTTGCTGTGACAGAGTGAATCCTCTCACATGCAGCGGTTGCATCTGCCTTCGGAGGGATGTAAACACAGATTGTGATCACGTGACTGAACTCCCTCGGCAAATAATATGGCCGCAGGCTAATGGCTAGCAGCTCCAAGTCCAGGCAACATAAAACTGTCTTTACGGAGATATGTCCCAGGTTACACTAGCAATTGTTCACATAAATGATGAGAACCCCACCTTTGCTTTTCCCACATGTGTTAGTGTCTCTGTTGGCTCTCACAGCAGTGAATCCCCGCACGTCCACGTTAGCATCTGGTACAAGGCGTGTTAGCCATGTCTCCATAAAGATAAATAAGCTGCTCTCCTGGTAAATCTGCTGGTTGTTCAGAGCGGAAAGCTCATCGACTTTATTCGGCAGCGAGTTCATATTCCCCATGATAACAGAGGGAATGGATGGTTTGTAGCACCGCCGGTTGTCCGCTAGCCTAGTCTTTAGCTTAGCTCCAGCTTTGCAGCCCTTGGGTTTCCTCCTCAGCTCAGCCGGGATGGGGTGTCATATCCCGGCTCGTCCAATTGTTTTCAGGGCCAGCAGCTCCCCTCTCGAATGAGTGAGAAAACTGGCTCCTGGTTGCATGTTAAAGTTAAATATATCCATGTTATATAGTTCATCAATCAGATTATCAATTAGAATGTTTTACTCCCCTTAAAGAAACTGAATTACTTTCATTAATCTCGGCATCAAAAGCCTCAACTTGCGTACTAGATCCCTTACCTACACGTCTATTCAAACAGATAATACCTGAAGTAATTGAACCGCTTCTAAAAATAATAAATTCTTCTCTCACGATTGGCTATGTACCCAAATCCTTTAAACTAGCAGTTATCAAACCCTTGATTAAAAAACCTGACCTTGATCCCTGTCAGCTGTCCAATTATAGGCCAATATCAAACCTTCCCTTTATCTCCAAGATCCTTAAAAAAGCTGTGGCACAGCAGTTATGCTCATATTTACATAAGAATAACATCCATGAAATGTATCAGTCATGATTTAGACCTAATCATAGCACAGAGACAGCTTTGGTTAAAGTAGTAAACGACCTACTGTTGGCATCTGGTCAGGGCTGTGTCTCGCTACTTGTGTTGCTTGACCTTAGTGCAGCATTTGATACCATTGATCATTCCATTCTTCTGGATAGACTAGAAAATGTTGTGGGAGTTAAGGGAACGGCCCTCTCCTGGCTCAGCTCTTATTTAACTGATCGTTATCAGTATGTTGATATAAATGGTGATATTTCTAGACGTACTGAGGTAAAGTTTGGTGTTCCACAAGGTTCTGTCTTGGGTCCACTGCTTTTTTCTTTATATATGTTACCTCTGGGTGATATTATTCGTAAACATTGTATTAGTTTCCACTGTTATGCTGATGACACACAGTTGTATGTTTCTGCAAAACCTGATGAGAGACACCAGCTTAATAGAATTGAGGAATGTGTTAAGGACATTAGACACTGGATGCTTATTAATTTCCTTCTGCTTAACTCTGACAAGACTGAAGTACTTGTACTAGGACCACATACAGCTAGAAGTAAGTTTTCTGATTACACAGTAACTCTGGATGGCCTTTCTGTTTCTTCACGTGCAGCAATAAAAGACCCCGGGCTGATTATTGACCCCAGACTTTCATTCGAAACTCACATTGATAACATTACCCGGATAGCTTTCTTTCATCTCAGAAATATTGCTAAGATAAGAAATTTAATGTCACTACATGACACAGAAAAACTAGTTCATGCTTTTGTTACCTCTAGGTTGGATTATGGTAATGCCTTACTGTCTGGATGTTCCAATAAGTGCATAAACAAGCTCCAGTTAGTTCAAAATGCAGCAGCAAGAGTCCTCACTCGAACTAGAAAATATGACCACATCACGCCTGTCTTATCCACACTGCATTGGCTCCCAATCAAATTTCGTATTGATTATAAAATACTACTATTGACCTTTAAAGCACTAAATGGTCTCGCACCACAGTACCTGAGTGAACTTCTGCTCCTCTATGACCTGCCACGCCTACTTAGATCAAAAGGTGCAGGCTATCTGCTGGTACCTCGTATAGTGAAGGCTACATCAGGGCACAGAGCCTTTTCTTACAAAGCCCCACAGTTATGGAACAGCCTTCCAAGTAATGTTCGGGAATCAGACACAGTCTCAGCGTTTAAGTCTAGGCTGAAAACATATCTGTTTAGTCAAGCCTTTTGTTAATGGTATTTATGAGGTAAAGGTGTAGATCTGGAGGGTCCTCAGACATAGAGTGTTTTGGTAAACTGGGATGTATGGATGCTGTCAGTCCCCACTCGCTTGCTCACTCGAGTTTGTTGACAGTGTAGTGGCTGGCTGCTTTATGTCCTGGGCCTCCCTCATGCCTGTGTTACCTACTAGCTCTCCCCTTTTAGTTATGCTGTCATAGTTAGTTGTCGGAGTCCCTGCTTGTACTCAGTGCAATATGTCTACTGTTCCTACTTATTCAGGTGGCATTGGGCATACCTAACAACCTGTGTTTTCTCTCCCTCTCTCCCCCCCTCCCCCCAAATCTGTCCCTCTGAGTTACATGGAGTCAACAGGAAATCCTTTGGTGGAGAGGGTGGAGACCTCGACTGGCTCTCGTAGCCTGCAGGGAATCGGCCGTCTGACATTCTGTCGCATGTCCCAGACCCGGTGAAATGTAACTGAATTGTCTTGGCCAGCCCTAAGGGTCCCATCTGCATCTGCCTGCACTCACTCTGATCTATAATTACAACTGTCTCATTGCTGAGGAGTGTGCTCCCATCACCCAATCAAGCATCCAGGCAGAGCAGGTCATGATATTTTTTTAACCATATTAACATGCCATTGTGGGCGGCACGGTGGTGTATTGGTTAGCACTGTCGCCTCACAGCAAGAAGGTCCAGGTTCGAGCCCCATGGCCGGCGAGGGCCTTTCTGTGCGGAGTTTGCATGTTCTCCCCGTGTCTGCGCGGGTTTCCTCCGGGTGCTCCGGTTTCCCCCACAGTCCAAAGACATGCAGGTTAGGTTAACTGGTGACTCTAAATTGACCGTAGGTGTGAATGTGAGTGTGAATGGTTGTCTGTGTCTATGTGTCAGCCCTGTGATGACCTGGCGACTTGTCCAGGGTGTACCCCGCCTTTCGCCCGTATTCAGCTGGGATAGGCTCCAGCTTGCCTGCGACCCTGTAGAACAGGATAAAGCGACTAGAGATGATGAGATGAGATGAGATGAGAACATGCCATTGTTATGTATTATGCCTGATGTCAGGACTCTCGTCTCTGCAAGTCTACCACACAGACTTAATACTTGTGTTATTTTTAGACATTTACACCTGTTGCCTACACTTATTCAGGTGACATTGGGCATACCTAACAACCTGTTTTCTCTCCCTCTTTTTTCCTTGCCACCATCGCCACAGGCTTGCTCATTGGGGATAGATTAGGGATAAAATTAGCTCATGTTTTAAGTTGTTCAAATTCTGTAAAGCTGCTTTGTGACAATGTTTATTGTTAAAAACACTATACAAATAAACTTGACTTGACTAGTTAAACACACTATGTCTTCATAAGAAGAGCAAAAAAGTAAAAAAAAAAAGGTGGGAAAAAAAGAGGTTTAAAGAGCTAAAAACTACAGAGCTACTGGAGAGGCAGCCGTCTCACACAGTGCCCAACTAGTATAACCAAATGTTACTGAACTCAAGAGCACCCAGTACACCCAGGCTGTGTATGCTCTCAAGCAGAAATTGTTCTGTGAATGGTGTACAATGCATTGTATGACGACAAAAGTTTTAGCCTTTCAGCAGGAACTGCTAGACAAGGAATAGTCTCCCTCTACTTTGAAAGTATACATAGCAGCTCTTGCTGTGCACAGCAGCATTGTGGATCGTTTGTGACTGGATGTCCATAGTCAAGTAAAATCAGTTTATTTGTCTAGCGCTTTTAACAACAGATATTATTGCAAAGCAGTTTTACAGAAAAATAAAGACTTTAAACATCTAAACTAATTTTATCCCGAATAAATTTATTTATCCCCGATTAGCAACTCTGAGGTGACAGTGGCAAGGAAAAACTACCTCAGATGACAGAAGGAAGAAACCTTGAGAGGAACCAGACTCAAAAAGGAACCCATCCTCATTTGGGTGATCACAGATAGCACAATTGTAAATAACTTGCTTCTATAACTGTGTCCTATAATAGTTACAAAGTACAATTGTGTAACCAGGAAATTCATTATAGTTGTAGCATGAAGTCAATTTTGTTGAAATTATCAACTGTTCATTGATGGAGACTTGAGTGGAAAAACTGTTCATGTCAACTGCAGTTCTAAAGTTATCATGGCAATTGTAGTCCTCAGCCATCAAAGCAAAACTGTAAGTGTCCATCTTCTAAATGTGTCTTTGGACTGTCCATATGGGGCCATCCTCCACATGAGCAATGTGATGAGACTCCAGCCAGACGTACATGTAGGGCATCAGGATGGATCAGGCAGGTCCAAAGAGCAGGAGAGGCCAGCATCACTGGTGTCTCAGGATCGACATGTAACTTGACAGAGAGAGAGAGACAGACAGAGGGAAAGATGGGGTGGGGTGTGTGGGAGGGCAGAGAGAAAACACAGGTTGCTTGATATGCCCATTGTCACCTAATGGTTAAGAACAGTATACATTTTTTGCTGAGTGCAAGCAGGGATCCTGGCAAGACTAACTATGACAGCATAACTAAAAGGGAGATCCAGAAGGTAACACAGACATGAGGAAGCCCTGGGACATAAAGCAACCAACCACTCCACTGTCAACAAACCTAAGTGAACATATAAGAGTGGGGGGCAACAGTATCCATACATCCCAATTTACCAAAACACACTATGCCTGAAGACCCTTGAGATCTACTCCTTTACCTAATAAAAAGCTATTAACAAAAGGCTTGACTAAACAGATATGTTTTCAGCCTACACTTAAATACTGAGACTCTGAGTCCCAAACACTATTTGGAAGGCTGTTCCATAATCGTGAGGCTTTGGAAGAAAAGGCTCTGCCCCTGACGTAGCCTTCATTATATGAGGTACCAAAAGATTGCCTGCACCTTTTGATCTCAGCAGGCATGGAGGGTCAGAAAGGACCAGAAGTTCACTGAGGTACTGTGGCACGAGACCATTCAGTGCTTTAGAGGTCAATAGCAGTATTTTATAATCAATGCAAAATTTGATTGGGAGCCAATGCAATGTGGATAAGACGGGGGTGATGTGGTCATCTTCTAGTTCTAGTAAGGACTCTTGCTGCTGCATTTTGAACTAACTGGAGCTTGTTTATGTACTTATTGGTACATCCAGACAGTAAGGCATTACAATAATCCAACCTGGAGGTAACAAAGGCATGAACTAGTTTTACTGTATCATGTAATGACATGTTTCTTATCTTAGCAATATTTCTGAGATGAAAGAAACCTATCCTTGTAATATTGTCGACGTTAATTTCAAATGAAAGATTGGAGTCAATGATCACCCCAAGGTTTTTTACTGCTGCATGTAAAGAAACAGACAATTGATGTGTTTTCTCTGTATTGTACAGGTTGTACTGTAAACAACCTGTGTTTTCTCCCCCCCCCCCCCAATCTGTCCCTCTGAGTTACATGTCGGTCCTGGGATTGAGATGCTGACCTCTTCTACTCCTCGGACCTGCCTGATCCATCCTGGTGCCCTGTGTCTGGTTGGAGTCTCATCGCATCACTCCTGTGGAGGACAGCCCCATGTGGACAGTTGAAAGTCACACTTGGAGGACGCTCTGGACACTTACAGTAATGCTTTTATGGCTGAGGACTACAGTTGACTTGCTAACTTTAGGACTGCAGTTGTCATGAACAGTTTTGCACTCAAGTTTCCATCAATGAAGAGTTACAACATCAATGAAACTGTCATGTTAAGATGGCACTGCAGACGGCTGCCACGGGACTTTGCTCTCTAGTACTTTCTATGTTTTTGTGTAATTGTTGTGTTAATTCTTCTCGTGCTTCACGGAATGCTGCGCTGAGGTTTTTTTTTAATGCCTACACAGTCCAGTCCTGATAGGAGCGAAATGTGTGGGTGTTTTTTCCTCTCATCTCTCATTTTCTCAGCCTCTCCGTTCCTGACAAGCCTCTCTCCTGCTTTGGTTCTGCGGACTCGTCTTGTCTGAGAGACCCTTCCTGCACTGCTCTCTGAATCGAAATTATGGATCTGATCAACTGGTCACTTCACGCAATTGACACAATCTTCTCGACTCGAAGTCTAGGTTCGGGGGAACCTGTTTGTCCTGCCGGAACGTTTGCAGCCGGATACACCATGGATGCCTGGGAGAAGTGGCGTGTGATGTGCTTGGCAATTCTTTCCGTGGAGGACATTGAGGATATTTACCTATTCGGACCCATGATCACAGGATTTTTGCTGATTGGACTTGGCATTGCCCTGGTGTATCGAGGAAATCAGTTAATGGTGGCAGCTGTTCAAAGCCCCACAAAGCTGCCTGATATGATCGAAGCGGTGGGCAGAGCCGTTAGCACTCAGACTGTAGGTATTCAGAACTTGAATCGCAACATGGATAACTGTAACGGTTCTAACGTAGGGCAGAGCACAGAGGACGGCAGGACAGAGATCAGGTTCGTACACAGGGGTTTTTATTGCCACACTTTTCAGTGAACAACGAGAAACTAACACAGACACACACACACACAACCGGCGTCTGCTTCGGGGATGAGCTCCTCTGCTCTCGCTCTCCCTCCTTAAATAGGGCATGGTCACTGGGAAGACACAGACAAACACAGGTTAATTGCCGTCAGGTGTAGTGATTCTGCCACTTACCTTCCCTGACCCCGCGCTCCAGTCACAGACCGGGGCTTGACCACGCCCCCGCTGCCACATACCCCCACCACCCGACTCAGGCCAGGCGGCCATCCGGCCCGCAGCCGACTCCCCCCCCCCTTGACGGGAGAGGAAGTCTGCCAGGACCATCTGCGCCCCCGGCCTGTGGACCACCTTAAAGTTGAAGGGATGGAGTGCCAGATACCAACAGGTGATCCGCGCGTTGGCATCTTTCATGCGGTGGAGCCACTGGAGGGGCATGTGGTCCGAACAGAGGGTGAACGGGCGCCCCAGCAGGTAGTAACAGAGGGCAAGGACCACCCACTTGATCGCCAGACACTCCTTTTCAATGGTGTTGTAGCGCCCCTCATGCACTGACAGCTTCCTACTGATGTAGAGGATGGGGCGGTCATCCCCCTCCACCTCCTGGGACAAAACTGCCCCCAGCCCTCTGTCTGACGCATCGGTCTGCAACACAAAGGGGAGAGAAAAGTCAGGGGAGTGTAGAAGTGGCCCCCCACACAGTGCAGCCTTTACCTTTGAAAAAGCCTGCTGGCATTGCTCCGTCCACTGGACCGGATCTGGCGCCCCCTTTTTAGTGAGATCAGTCAGCGGGCTGGTGACGTCCGAATAATTAGGTATAAACCTACGGTAATAGCCAGCCAGCCCCAGGAACTGTCTCACCCCCTTTTTGGTCTTGGGCCTCGGGCAGTCCGCAATCGCTGCCGTCTTATTAATTTGGGGACGCACCTGCCCGTTGCCCAAGTGGAAGCCCAGATACCATACTTCCAATTGCACACTTCTTTGGGTTGGCTGTGAGCCCCGCTCGCCTCAGCGACCTAAGGACGGCCCTCAGATGATCAAGGTGCCGCAGCCAGTCATTACTATAGATGATGATATCATCTAGATACGCGGCCGCATACGTGGCGTGGGGACAGAGGACTCTATCCATCAGCCGCTGAAACGTAGCGGGTGCCCCAAACAGCCCAAACAGAAGGGTGATGAATTGGTGTAAACCAAACGGTGTGGAAAAGGACGTTCATCATCAATACGAGGCATTGGGTACGCATCGAATTTAGACACCGCGTTGACTTTTCTGTAGTCCACACAGAACCGGACCGACTTGTCGGCCTTGGGTACCAAGACCACCGGGCTGCTCCAGCCATTGTGGGACTCCTCGACGATGCCCATTTCGATCATGGTCTCAAGTTCTTCACGAACCACCTTTTTTGTGTTCGGGTAGTCTGTAAGGGCGGCTACGCACTACTACCCCCGGGGGAGTCTCTATGTGGTGCTCTATGAGGTTAGTGCGACCGGGCAGGGGCGAGAACACATCCGAAAACTCGGTCTGCAACTGGGCGTCCTCCGTGAGTTGGGTCGGGGAGAGGTGGTCTCCACAGGGGACCGGAGAGGTACATGATGTCAATGCCCCTTTTTGAACCTCCGGCCACAGCTCCGCCTTCTCCGGAACCACCGAAACCAACGCCACGGGGACCTCCTCATTCCAGAGTTTAAGCAGATTGAGGTGGTAAATCTGTAGCGCCCCACCCGTCCGTTCGCCTTACCTCATAGTCGACGTCCCCGACTCGCCGTGTGACCTCAAAGGGTCCTTGCCACTTGGCGAGCAATTTGGAGCTCGATGTGGGCAACAGTATGAGTACCTTATCTCCCAGTGTGAACTCTCTAAGGCAGGTACCCTTGTTGTACAGGCAGGCTTGCCGTTCTTGGGCCTGCCGCAAATTCTCCTGGGGTAGGTGGGTGAGCGTGTGGAGTTTTGCACGCAGGTCCATAATGTATTGAATTTCGTTCTTATTTTGTGAAGGTCCCTCCTCCCAATTTTCCTGCAGCACGTCTAGAATGCCGCACGGCTTACGCCCATATAATAATTCGAACGGGGAGAACCCCGTGGAGGCTTGGGGAACCTCTCGCACTGAAAACAACAAGGGCTCGAGCCACTTATCCCAATTACGTGCGTCCTCACTTACAAATTTTTTAATGATATTTTGAGGGTGCGGCTGAACCGTTCCACTAAACCATCCGTTTGTGGGTGATACACGCTGGTGCGGATCGGCTTAATCCCCAATAACCCATACAGTTCGCGCAGTGTCCGTGACATAAATGTGCCTTGATCAGTTAGAATCTCTTTTGGGATTCCAACTCGGGAGATAACGCGGAAGAGCGCCTCCGCAATACTGCGTGCTGAGATATTGCGCAGAGGCACTGCTTCCGGGTATCGTGTTGCATAGTCCACCAGAACTAATATAAAGCGGTACCCTCGTGCTGACCGATCTAATGGCCCGACAAGATCCATCCCAATCCTTTCGAACAGGGTCTCAATTAATGGTAGAGGGCGCAAAGGTGCTTTTGGAATGGCCGCTGGATTCACTAACTGGCATTCGTGGCACGCCGTACACCACCTACGAACATCGTCGCAAATTCCCAGCCAATAGAATCAGGCCATTATTCGGGCTAGTGTCTTATCCTGCCCTAAGTGTCCAGCCATGGGATTAAAGTGAGCCGCCTGTAATACCAATTCCCGGCAGTTCTTTGGAATTAAAAGTTGCATGACTCGCTCTTTAGTTTGAGTGTCCTGCGTCACTCGGTATAACCTATCCTTCATAATCGCGAAGTAGGGGAAGGACGGGGTGGCATTCGGCTGGAGCGTTTGACCATCGATTACTCTCACTTGGTCAAACGCATGTCGCAGAGTCTCGTCTCGCGATTATTCTAACGGGAAATCTGCGAGGGATTCCCCAATAGAGAGAGGAGGAGCCGGCGGCTCCTCACTCTGACGCGGAGATGACGTGGACGGCTCTGTGACAGCTACTCCTGCTAGAGTGACACCGGGACCTCCCCCTGTCAAATGGCAGGACCCACCTCTTTACTAAGCGTCCCATTAAATCCCAAAATCCCAGCCAATCAGTCCCCAAAATTACAGAGTGGGTAAGGCGAGGATTAACCGCCGCCTTCACTATAAATTTTTCCCCTCGGAAAAAAAATGTGGACCGACACCAAAGGGTAGCTGTGAATGTCCCCGTGCACACACAACACCTTCACCCCCTGTGCTCCCCCCAATGCCTCATTTTGAACCAGGCTTTAGTGAATTGAGGTCTGGTTACAACCAGAATCCACCAACGCCTGATATGTATCCCCTTGGATACTCACCGGTATGCAATACGCTCCGGCACGATCGAGGGCAGCCTGTGGCGCGTCGGGGATCCAAACAACCACGCCCACTTCCATCGCCGTGCACTGCTGTTGAAGGTGGCCCAGCTCCCCACAGCGCCAGAAGACCGGCCCGGGCTTTCCCTCTGCACCGGTGTTCTGGGGCTCACTCACCTGAGGTGGGGGAGAGACAGACACAGAAGGGAGAAATGGGAGGGCACCGCGGGTGCGGCAGGCCGGCTGGGGAGGTGCCAGCCCCCGCCTCCGCGGTGGGGGAATGGGGCGAGGACAGGACACAGGAGGAGGGGGGGAGAGAGAGAGAGAGAGAGAGAGAGAGAGAGAGAAGAGGAGAGAAGAGAAGATGCCGTCTGCTGTCCTGCCGCCGGGACAGCCGCCAAATGGTCCTCCGCCAGCTCGACTGCCTGATCCAGCGACGCCGGGCGGTGGCACTGGACCCACTTCCCAGTTCCTGCTGGCAAGCGAGCGATGAACTGTTCCAGCACCACCTGGTCGATGATTCCCTTGGCGTCGCGGTTGTCGGCCCACAACCACCGCCAGCAGGCGTCCTGGAGCTGCTGGCCAAATGCGAACGGCCGGCCGACTTCCTCCAAGCGCAACTTGCGGAAGCGCTGGCGCTGCTGTTCTGGGGTGCGCCCCACACCCTGGAGGACGGCCCGGCGGAGGTCCGCGTAGGCCAGCCGGCGGTCAGCGGGGAGCTGTAGCGCGGCCAGCTGTGCCTTTCCCGTTAGCAGGGGGAGGAGGCGCGCCGCGCGCTGCTCCATCGGCCACCCTGAGGCTACGGCGACTTGCTCGAAGAGCGTGATGAACGCCTGTGTCTTCAGTATTAAATAACTATAGGCCAATATCAAATTTACCATTCATCGGGAAAATCCTTGAAAAAATTGTCTTCAATCAATTAACTGCCTTCTTGATATCAAACAGCCGTTTTGATAATTTTCAGTCAGGATTTCGTGCCAATCATAGCACTGAAACAGCGCTGATTAAAGTTATAAATGACATATGTCTTAATACTGATGCAGGCAAAACATCGGTCCTGGTATTACTGGACCTCAGTGCAGCTTTTGATACTGTTGATCACAACATACTGCTATATCAACTTGAACACTGGGTTGAACTGACTGGTAAAGTTATCAATTGGTTAAATTCATACTTAAAAGATAGAAGCTTCTTTGTTACCCTGGGAAATTGTTCCTCAACGTCAATGTCCTTGACCTGTGGTGTCCCCCAGGGGTCGATTCTTGGACCATTACTTTTCAACCTTTATATGTTCCCACTTGGGCAAATTATCAATAAAAATTCAATTTTGTATCACTGCTATGCAGATGACACCCAAATTTATTTTGCTCTATCACCTAATGATTATGCCCCCCTTGAATGTCTCTACCAGTGTATCGATCAAATCAATAGCTGGATGCCACAAAATTTTCTTCAGCTGAACACAGATAAAACAGAAGTAATTCTATTTGGAAAAAAAGATGAAAGACTCAGGATTACCACTATTCTTGACACAAAAGGGATTAAAACTAAAGAAATGGTTAAAAATCTTGGTGTTTTCATTGACAGCGAGCTAAACTTTGACAGTCACATGAAAGCAATCACTAAAACGGCATTTTATCACCTAAAAAACATTTCCAAACTAAGGGGACTTGTGTCAAAAAATGATCTGGAAAAACTAATACATGCCTTCATCTCTAGTAGGGTTGATTACTGCAATGGCCTTTTCACAGGCCTGCCAAAAAAGACCATCAAACGACTTCAGCTGGTTCAAAATGCAGCAGCTAGGGTTCTCACACGAACAAAAAGAACAGAGCACATTACTCCAATTCTAAGGTCCCTTCACTGGCTTCCAGTAAGCTACAGAATTGACTTTAAAGCATTGCTGCTGGTATACAAATCTCTAAATGGTACAGGGCCCAATTACCTCTCTGATATGTTGCAGCGGCCTAACCCAATCAGATCTACCAGATCGAAACAGAAAAATTTACTATTAAAACCAGTTGTTAAAACAAAGTATGGTGAAGCAGCTTTTAGCTACTATGCAGTACAGCTATGGAACCAACTGCCAGAGGACATTAAAAATGCTCCTGCTGTTGGCAGCTTCAAATCTAGGTTAAAGACCAAGCTGTTTTCAGATGCATTCTGTTAAATAATTAATATTGTCTTCTTTACATTTTTTATAATCTTTACTTTCTCTGCATGTTTTAAATTTACTTTAACTTTATTCTATTTTATTATTTATTCTATTCTGCTGGTTTCTTTTTTCTTCCCTTATTTGAACTACTACTTCATTTTATTATTTTATTTCTACTATTGTTTAATTCTTATTATTTTCTTTTAATTCTTTTAATTAATTGTTTTAGAATAAAAATAAAATTATTTTATGTAATTTTATTTCTCTATTGTTTACTGTTTTTGTTTTTACTTTTGTAAAGCACATTGAACTGCCATTGTGTATGAAATGTGCTATATAAATAAACTTGCCTTGCCTTGCCTCGGGGTCGTCCTGCGGGCCCATCTTGGTGACGGTGAGGGGAGACAGGCCCACGGTAGGTGCGCTGGTGGACCCCGCCGACGCGAGGAGGTGCCGGAACACCTCTCAATCTTCTTGTTGGGCCAGCACTAGGGCCTCGAAGCGTCGCTCTTGCTCCTTCCGGAGGGTGACGAGCGCCTGGTGCTGGCTTTGCTGGGCCGTGGCGAGGGCGTGGACCAGGTCGGCGAACGGGGAGGACTCCATGGGGCTGCTCGGCTGGTGCTCCACTTTCCTGGGTTTCGGCACCACTAACGGTTCTAACATAGGGCGGCGCACAGAGGATGGCAGGACAGAGATCAGGTTCATACACAGGGGTTTTTATTGCCACACTTTTCAGTGAACAACAAGAAACTAACACAGACACACACACACACACACAACCGGCATCTGGTTTGGGGATGAGCTCCTCTGCTCTCGCTCTCCCTCCTTAAATAGGGCGCGGTCACTGGGAAGACACAGACAAACACAGGTTAATTGCCGTCAGGTGTAGTGATTCTGCCACTTACCTTCCCTGACCCCACCCTCCTGTCACAGACCGGCGCTTGGCCACGCCCCCACTGCCACAATAACATCATGGAGAAGTTGATGGCTTTGCAAAGAGAAATGGATTGTTTTGGTAGCCAGAATAGACAAGCGGGTTAGGCGAAAAAGGACATGTCTACCCATCTTAAGTCTAAACAAATTCCAATCTTATCTTGGCTCCCTAGCCAGCACTGCCTCAAGGCCGTCGCTGTAGAAACGCGATTCTCCCCCTGGAGTTCACTGCAGTGAGACTGTGTGTGTGTGTGTGTGTTTTCTTTCTATACTTTTTTCTGTCTGTACTATGAAAGCTAAGTCGAACCGGAGTCAAATTCCTCGTGTGTGTAACATACCTGGCAATAAAGTGCTTCTGATTCTGATTGTTATAGTCATGCTGTCTGTTGTTGCCCAAATGAGGATGGGTTCCTGTGGTAGTTCAGTATGCATGGGTGGAGCACAGAGGACGGCAGGACAGAGATCAGGTTCAAAATAGGCTTTATTGCCACACTTTTCAGTGAACAATCCGAACACCAAACAGACACACACACACACACAACCAGTGTCTAGTTCGGGCATGAGCTCCTCTGCTCTCGCTCTCCCTCCCTAAATAGGGCCCGGTCAATGGGAAGACACACACAAACACAGGTTAATTGCCATCAGGTGTAGTGATTCTGCCTTCCCTGACTCCGCCCTCCTGTCACAGACCGGCGCTTGACCACGCCCCCGCTGCCCAACTCAGGCTGGGCGGCCGTCCGGCCTGCAGCCAACTCCCCCCCCCCCCCTTGATGGGAGAGGAAGTCTGCCACGACCATCTGCGCCCCCGGCCTTTCGACCACCTTAAAATTGAAGGGTTGGAGTGCCAGATACCAATGGGTGATCCGCACATTGGCATCTTTCATGCGGTGGAGCCACTGGAGGGGCACATAGTCCGAACAGAGGGTGAAAGGGCGCCCCAGCAGGTTGTAACGGAGGGCGAGGACCACCCACTTGATCACCAGACACTCTTTTTATATGGTGCTGTAGCGCCCCTCACGCACCGACAGCTTCCTACTGATGTACAGGACGGGGCAGTCCTCTCCCTCCACCTCCTGGGACAAAACCACCCCCAGCCCTCTGTCCGACGCATCGGTCTGCAACACAAAGGGGAGAGAAAAGTCAGGGGAGTGTAAAAGTGGCCCCCCACACAGTGCAGCCTTTACCTCAGAAAAAGCCCGCTGGCATTGCTCCATCCAGTGGACCGGATCTGGTGCCCCCCTTTTAGTGAGATCAGTCAGCGGGCTGGTGACGTCCGAATAATTAGGTATAAACCTACGGTAATAGCCAGCCAGCCCCAGGAACTGTCTCACCCCCTCTTTGGTCTTGGGCCTCGGGCAGTCCGCAATTGCTGCCGTCTTATTAATTTGAGGATGCACCTTCCCGTTGCCCAAGTGGAAGCCCAGATACTGTACTTCCACCCACCCAATCGCACACTTCTTTGGGTTGGCTGTGAGCCCCGCTCACTTCAGCAACCTAAGGATGGCCCTCAGATGTTCGAGGTGCCTTGGCCAGTCATTACTATAGACAATGATATCATCTAGATAAGTGGCCGCATAAGTGGCATGGGGGCAGAGGACTCTGTCCATCAGCCGCTGAAACGTAGCGGGCGCCCCAAATAGCCCAAACGGAAGTGTGACGAATTGGTGTAAACGAAACGGTGTGGAAAAGGCCGTTTTTTCTCGGGATAGTGGAGTAAAGGGGATCTGCCAATATCCCTTCGTCAAATCCAGTGTCGAATAAAAGCGAGCAGTGCCGAGTCGATCGAGCAACTCCTCAATACGAGGCATTGGGTACGCGTCGAATTTAGACACCGGGTTGACTTTTCTATAGTCCACACAGAACCGAACCGACCCGTCGGCCTTGGGTACCAAGACCACCAGGCTGCTCCAGTCACTGTGGGACTCCTCGACGATGCCCATTTCGAGCATGGCCTCGAGTTCTTCCCGAACCACTTTTTTTTTGTGTTCGGGTAGCCTGTAAGGGCGGCTACGTACTACCACCCCTGGGGGCATCTCAATGTGGTGCTCTATGAGGTCGGTGCGACCGGGCAGGGGCGAGAACACATCCGAAAACTCGGTCTGCAACTGGGCGACCTCCGTGAGTTGGGTCGGGGAGAGGTGTTCTCCACAGGGGACCGGAGAGGTACGTGATGCCAATGCCCCTTTTTGAACCTCCGGCCACAGCTCCGCCTTCTCCGGAACCACTGACACCAACGCCACGGGGACCTCCTCATTCCAGAGTTTAAGCAGATTGAGGTGGTAAATCTGTAGCGCCCCACCCCTGTCCGTTCGCCTCACCTCGTAGTCGACGTCCCCGACTCGCCGTGCGACCTCAAAGGGTCCTTGCCACGTGGCAAGCAATTTGGAGCTCGATGTGGGCAACAGTACGAGTACCTTATCTCCTAGTGTGAACTCCCTAAGGCGCTTACCCTTGTTGTACAGGCGGGCTTGCCGTTCTTGGGCCTGCCGCAAATTCTCCTGGGTTAGGTGGGTGAGCGTGTGGAGTTTTGCGCGCAGGTCCATAACGTATTGAATCTTGTTTTTACTTTGTGAAGGTCCCTCCTCCCAATTTTCCCGCAGCAAGTCTAGAATGCCGCACGGCTTATGCCCATATAATAATTCGAACAGGGAGAACCCCGTGGAGGCTTGGGGGACCTCTCGCACTGAAAACAACAAGGGCTCGAGCCACTTATCCCAGTTAGGTGCGTCCTCACTTACAAATTTTTTAATGACATTCTTGAGGGTGCGATTGAACCGTTCCACTAAACCGTCCGTTTGTGGGTGATACACGCTGGTGTGGATCAGCTTAATCCCCAATAACCCATACAGTTCGCGCAGTGTCTGTGACATAAACGTGGTGCCTTGATCAGTCAGAATCTCTTTCGGGATTCCAACTCGGGAGATAACGTGGAAGAGCGCCTCCGCAATACTGCATACTGAGATATTGAACAGGGGCACTGCTTCCGGGTATCGCGTTGCATAGTCCACCAGAACTAATATAAAGCGGTACCCTCATGCTGACCGATCTAATGACCCGACGAGATCCATCCCAATTCTTTCGAACAGGGTCTCGATTAATGGTAGAGGGTGCAAAGGCGCTTTTGGAATGGCCGCTGGATTTATTAACTGGCATTCGCAGCACGCCGTACACCACCTACAAACATCGCCGCGAATCCCCAGCCAATAGAATCAGGCCATTATTCGGGCTAGTGTCTTATCCTGCCCTAAGTGTCCAGCCATGGGATTAAAGTGAGCCGCCTGGAATACCAATTCCTGGCAGCTCTTCGGAATTAAAAGTTGCATGACTCGCTCTTTAGTTTGAGTGTCCTGCATCACTCGGTATAACCTATCCTTCATAATCGCGAAGTAGGGGAAGGACGGGGTGGCATTCAGCTGGAGCGTTTGACCATCGATTACTCTCACTTGGTCAAATGCATGCCTCAGAATCTCGTCTTGCGACTGCTCTAATGGGAAATCTGCAAGGGATTCCCCAACAGAAAGAGGAGGGGCTGGCGGCTCCTCACTCTGATGCGGAGATGACGTAGACGGCTCTGTGACAGCTGCTCCCGCCAAAGCGACACCAGGACCTCCCCCTGTTAAATGGCAGGACCCACTCTTTACTAAATGTGTCATTAAATCCCGAAATCCCGGCCAATCAGTCCCCAAAATTAAAAAGAGTGGGTAAGGCGAGGATTAACTGCCGCCTTCACTATAAATTTTTCCCCTCTGAAAAAAATGTGGACCGACACCAAAGGGTAGCTGTGAACGTCCCCGTGCGCACACACACACACACACACACACACACACACACACACACACACAACACCTTCACCCCCTGTGCTCCCCCCAATGCCTCGTTTTGCACCAGGCTTTGGTGAATTGAGGTCTGATTACAACCAGAATCCACCAACGCCTGATATGTATCCCCTTGAATACTCACCGGTATGTGATACGCTCCGGCCCAATCGAGGGTGGCTCCTGGTGCGTCGGGGATCCAGACCACCGCGCCCACCTCCATTGCCGTGCACAGCTGTTGGATGTGGCCCGGTTCCCCGCAGCGCCAGCAAACCGGCCCGGGCTTCCTCTCTGCACCGGCGTTCTGGGACTCACTCACTTGGGGGGGGGGGGGGGGGAGAGACAGACACAGAAGGGAGAAACGGGAGGGCACTGCAGGTGCAGCGGGCCGGCTGGGGTGGTGCCGGCCCCTGCCTCTGTGGTGGGGGAATGGGGCGAGGACGGGACACAGGAGGAGGGGGAGGAGAGAGAGAGAGAGAGAGAGAGAGAGAGAAGAGGAGAGAAGAGAAGAGGCTGTCTGCTGTCCTGCCACCGGAACAGCCGCCAAATGGTCCTCTGCCAGCTCGATGGCCCGATCCAGCAATGCCAGGCAGTGGCACTGGACCCACTCCGCGGTTCCTGTTGGCAGCCATGCGATGAACTGCTCCAGCACCGCCTGGTCGACAATTCCCTCGGCGTTGCAGTTGTCAGCCCTCAGCCACCGCCAGCAGGCATCCCGGAGTTGCTGGCCAAACGCGAACGGCCGGCCGACTTCCTCCAAGCGTAAAGCGCGGAAGCGCTGGCGCTGCTTCTCCGGGGTGCGCCCCACCCTGGAGAACAGCCCGGCGGAGGTCCGTGTAGACCAGCCGGTGGTCGGCGGGGAGCTGTAGCGCGGCCAGCTGCGCCTCTCCCGTTACTTGAGTGTTATTTTTTTTTTTGGAAACTTATGACTTTAACTTCACTACATTTGAAAGACAAATATCGTACTTTTCACTCCACTACATTTCTATCAAGGTCCTCGTTACTTGTTACTATGAAGCAGCTTACAAAGTGGATGTTTTTTCCTTTTCCTTTCTTGTGATTGTTTTTTTGTAGGTGACACTGAGACAGTCGATCAGTAATCACTAGGATCACATCACGTTCATAGACTGTATAAAATCAATGATTTCTCTGCAGCATTATTTAAACACGATCAGTTGATGGCAAAATGGAAGGAGGCGGTACTTCTGGGGAATGCATAAACCCATGTTTCAGATTTCTGTACGGATTAAAGATTCATTTCTTTTTAAATGTTTGCTTCGTTTGCCTAAAATGAACCACATCACAGCCGACAAAAACCTGCCGTCCAACCTGCGGAAGCATATTGAGGTATGTGGAGGCTACCCTGTCAGCCTCAGCCTGGACTGCAGGTGTTCTCAACGTGCAGCAAACAATGGAATGTCCAGCCAGTTGTATCCTTTTGGGGTTGTTCCCCGTTTATTGAAAAATATAATTTAATATAAAAACTAGTTCACCGCCGTGCTGTTTGTGCAGTGTTAAAGATATTTTGGCATTTTGGCTGGTCCACACGGCTACGGTAAGAACCGTGTCTTCCCCAGTCCACGCCTTCCTTAACTCTAATTACAGGCACCTGTAATATACCTGTGCCTGCATGACCTACACTAAAAGTGAAGTGCTCCCCCTAGTGACAATCTAAAACTACACTAAACCTACCTATAGACCAGGGGTGTCAAACCTGATCCATAAAGGGCCTTGTGGCTGCAGGTTTTCATTCCAGCCATGCAGCAGCACACCTGACTTGGCTCATTCAATCAACTGAACTGTCTTCACACAGTCAAATACTTGCAGCCACACCCACCCTTGATTAAAGGGTGGGTGTGTCAGTTGATTGAATAAGCCAAATCAGGGTGCTGCTGCATGGCTGGAATGAAAACCTGCAGCCACACGGCCCTTTATGGATCAGGTTTGACACCCCTGCTATAGACCCTTTTCACTCACGTGACCTTCGTAAACGCGACCGCCATTTTGGACATGAAGAAATAACGGTTTATGGCACAGACCCTTTCGGTTCTCGCTCATCTAGCTGCTACAATGACTGCTTAGACTGCAACAATAATACCTAACACACATTTAAGTATCCGTCATAAAGACGTGAAACTCGTCGCGTGACGAGTGTGTTCATTGATAAGCTAACACAATCTAAAAGTAGACATACCATCACACTGCCCTGGCGCTGTGTACAGTTTACCTTCTATGGTTTGTGCACTCACTATTTGCCATTACTTTCTCCAACCCAGTGTTCGAACTACAGTATGCCGATATTTTCGGGGGGTCCCTTTTTTTTCCTTGGGGGGGGGTGCTTGCGCTTGTCTCAGAGCGCGGATCTCCAAACACATGAGAAGCCTATCTTACGCACATATCACGTGGACTCCACACCTCCACACACGCATCGCATCTGAAGTCATAACTCATCAGGGGAAATCGTGTCCGCATTGGCATGTTCAAAAAACAACCTCGCATCAACAATGATACCACACACAAGAAAAAAAAAAAACAGTCAGGCTACTCAATACCAAAGCATCACTGGAAATCATGTCAACCAATCTTCCATTTCAACACGCGTCAACAAACAAATGGCACCACAAACATGAACGAATTGGTCAGGCTACCGATTCCAAACCCACAGCAGACGAATAATTAAATGCATCTTACCTTAAAGCAGAATCGACCACAAAGGAAGTCTGTTGGCACACTTCCTTTCTACTAGTTTGTGTCCCCAACCTGGCAGCAGCAGTCGTTGTCATATCGGTTTATTTTATCTTTGATGTAAACACAACACTTCGGATATGCAAATGCTTCCCGTTACACATGATTACTATGTCAATAAACATAATTTTGCCAATATTTTAGAGACCATCTATCTTCTCTGTCGGTCAGCATCTGTCGGGATCCGATAAAATGATAAATCTTGCCTTGTGTGTTGATGGTTACTACATCCAGGTGCACAACAATATAATGGCATGATGGAAGTCTTGCTGAAAGTAAAAACTTTCTTTGATGGCTATATTCCTTTCGATGCTTCGCTGTTGTTCCTCGTTGTTGGCTGTGGTAGACTACTGGTAGTTCATGTCCAAAATGGCAGCCGCGTTTGTTGTGACGTCACGTGAAAAGGGTCTATAGATGAAAATAAATGGCTCCTACACCCCGGCCCCTAATTGTGAGTGAATACTAAACCACAATTACCCAATTAAAACTAAGGAGCCATTTGGGCAGAGCTAATCTAAGTGAGTTCTTAAGACTAAATGTCTTCTTAGAGTGGCCAGGTCATCTGGTCATCTAGTCATCTGGTCATCGTCCGTGGCACTTCAGGTTATCTGACATGGGTCTTCAGCTTCCATCAAGAGGCATATTTTGGTGACTGGCCTTTCCAATTGACCTGTTCTTGTTCTTAACTGGACTGAATGCACATGGCCCCTCTTGTCTGGATAGGTCTGTGTAATTCGTCCCATCTGCCAGGACCCTCTTGGGGCTAATGGGTCCATCATGACCATGATGTCACCAACAGCAAAACTTCTTTTAGGCCTCATCCACTTCTGTCTCTCCTGGAGCAGTGGTAAGTATTCCCTCACCCAACGTTTCCAGAAAAGGTCAGAGAGGAACTGCACCTGTCGCCATCTTCTCTTCAGATACAGGTCATCCTTTTGAAACAGCCCTGGTGGAAGGATTGGCTTTGTCTTCAGGAGAAGAATGTGGTTTGGTGTGAGAGCTTCCAGGTCATTGACATCCTCAGAGGCCTTTGTGATTGGTCGACCTTTCAGAATTGCTTCAATTTCACATAAAACTGTGTGGAAGCCTTCATCATCCAGGGTTTGGAGTCTGAGAGTGGAAGACAGGACACGCTTCACAAGCCGGATCAACCGCTCCCAAACCCCACCATGGTGAGTACCTGCTGGAGGGTTAAAAGACCATGTTAGACCATTTTGTAAAAGAGCATGCTGGATCTTGCTATGGTCTAAGTTTGAAACGACTTCCCTTAACTCCCTCTCAGCTCCAATAAAGTTGGTGCCATTATCAGATATTAAATAAGATATTTGACCTCTTCGACACATGAAACGTCGGATGGCATTAATGCATGCATCCGTGTCAAGAGCATAAGCTACCTCAAGGTGAACTGCCCTACTTGCCAGACACGTAAACAAAACACCATAACGCTTCACTCTTCCTCGGCCTTTCTTCACTTCCACTAGTCCAAAATAATCAACGCCCACGTTGGTGAAGGCGGGCAGGTCTGGAACAACTCTTTCCTCTGGGAGGTCCGCCATCTTTTGCTGCCCCATCCTTCCCTGGAAGCATCGGCACTCTGTGCATTCTAAGATGACTTTCCTGCAAGCAGAATTTGCATGGGTTATCCAGTATTTCTTCCTGAGAAAGGACAACATATGATTACGGCCTGCATGGCCCAAACACTGATGGATGTGCTTCAGGATGAGTTTGGATACATTTTGGTCTTTTGTCAGAATAACAGGATGCTTCTCCACTTCGGGCATGGCCGTCCTACTGAGCCTACCTCCAACTCTCAACAATCCATCCTGCAACACTGGGTCGAGCTTATGGAGATCACTGCTGCGCATAACAGGCCTTCCTTCCTATAGTGCAGCAATTTCCTCTGCAAACTTCTCTTGCTGATAGAAGCGAATAATGGCATCTTCTGCCCTCTGCAGGTCGGCCGATGTCAACGGCTGGCCAGAAACCTTTACTTTTTCCTTCTGCAGCTCAGGTTTAAAAAGCTTCATGCACCGGTCCACTTTGAGCTCAGCAATATGATGCAGGTTTGCAAGCCAGTTGGACCACTGCTGAGAGAAGAGATGAGGTATTTGAGCATCCCAGCCGATGTTCTGTCTGCATATCTCCTGCAGCATTCTTTTCACTGGCAGCATGAATGGTGCGAGAAAGCCCAAGGGGTCAAACACAGAAGACACAACAGACAATATGCCACGTCGTGTGTGTGGGCGCTCTTCTAATGCCAACTTAAAGGTTAGGACATCAGCGTCAATACACCAATGCAGACCAAGAGCAGTTTCAACAGCATTTGCATTTTGATCTAGATCGAGCTCCTTGGTGGTCTTTGATCTCTGAGCCTCTGGAATGCTGGCCAAGACTTCACTGCTATTGCTTGTCCACTTCAACAGGTGGAACCCTCCTTTGGCACATGCTGCGGTCAACTCGTTCACCATCTTTATGGCCTTCACCTCTGAGGACACAGATGTTAAGCAGTCATCCATGTAAAAGTTATGGAGTATTGTGTTTAGAATGGATGGTTCAAAGTGGTCTTTGTAATCTTGCACAATTTTCCTCAATGCGTAATTTGCACAACTAGGTGACGATACTGCTCCAAAAAGGTGCACTTTCATCCTATACTGCATAGGGGCAAGAGTTAGGTCACCATCAGGATACCACAAAAAATGTAAAAAATCAGTGTGCTCTGGAGACACTCTAACCTGATGAAACATTGCTTGGATGTCTGCCATCAATGCTACACATTCCTGTCTGAACCTGGTGAGTACACCAAGCAAGGTGCTGGTAAGGAGGGGACCTTGCAGGAGCTGGGAATTCAGAGAGGTTCCTTGAAAGACAGAGGCACAATCAAAGACAACCCTAAGTGTTTTCTTTTTAGGGTGGTATATCCCGTGATGGGGAATATACCAAACCTTCCCATCAGACCTATTCAGCTGTTGACGGGGGACAGGCTCAGCATAACCATTTGCAATGACTTCAGACATGAAATCTGTGTATTCTTGATGGTATTCTTTGTTTCTTTTCAGCTTTCTTTGAAGACCAAAGAGATGCTGCTCTGCAACACAACAATTGTCTGGAAGTGTAACATTTGCAGATTTAAAGGGCAAGTCAAAGCAGTAGTGACCCTCATCTTGATGGATTGATGACTCTACAATTTGCATAAACCTATGGTCTTCCCGGGACAAACATGAACCATCTGATGTTACTTCACTGAAATCCTGGTTGTATTGGGCAATTAACAGATCTTGTAGTTTGGCGACTGAGATCCTATTGGTAGTAACAGTAGAACAGCCATACATGCCCTTAACTTCACTACCTCTCAGCGGACCATTCACGACCCACCCCAGTAGGGTCCTAACTGCATATGGCCCTTCACCATGGCTATTGATTACTTCCCATGGCTCCATAAGTTTTGGTGCATTGGTACCTATGAGCAATTCCACCTCTGCCTCCAGACTGGGAATGTTAATGTCTTTGAGATATGGCCAATCCTTCAGATCCTGCTGAGTAAGAATGTTACTTTTGCTCACAGGCACTGTTTTCTGCGTGAACACTTCAGGTAAATCCAGAAACCTTTCTCCTGTCAGGCTAGATACCTGGAGGCCATTAAGTGAGAATGTTGTGACTGCTTTTTCTTGGCCGAGTGTACGAAGGAGAATGTTAGTTTTGGTACCTGCAAGATTCAGCTCTCTCATGAGGTTTTCGGTACAGAAAGAGGCTGAGCTCCCAGGGTCAAGGAAAGCATAAATGTTAATAATGTGACTCCCAGACTTGGCCTTCACCTGTACAGGCACAATGGAGAGGACATACTCATCTTTCCCGGCCCCAGTATGGCCACACGTCTGCAATGACACAAGAGCACTGACTGAAACATCTGGTGTTTTAGACTCAACATGTAACACAGTTGGATGACTCTTCTTGCATACAGCACAAGTTAGAGGCCTATCACACACCTTACTCATGTGACCTGACATGAGGCAGCGGAAGCAGAGTCGATTTTCTTTAAGAGCATCAAGTTTTTCTCTGTGTGTCATTCTCTCAAGAGCTGAACAATTCACCACTGAATGTTGGTCTTTACACACAAAGCATGTACCACGGTCATATCTCTGTCCAGATGGACCCTTAAGCTGATGTTGGGGTGCAGATGGATTTAGAGGTCAGACAGCATCAACAGCAGCAACTGTAGCATGCCCTCTTCCTGATGGTCTGGCCTTGGACTTAAAGGAGGGGTTTGATGGTGTACCCTGCAAGTCCCCAAAGAGAGGGTCAGACAGAATTTTCACCTGACGCTTGATGAAGACCACGAAGTCAGCAAACATCGCCCTTGTGCTGCGCCTCTCCTGGAGTTCACACGCAACTGCCCTCCACTTTTCTCTCAGCTTGTATGGCAACTTCATCATCATCAGACGAAGATTGGATGGAACATTCATCTCCTCCAGGTGCTGTAGATCTTCCATTACATTGCAACAGTCCCTTGGAAAGACAGAGAAAGACTGCAGGGCATTAACATCATCAGGCTTCATCACTGGCCATTGCATGGCCCTGTCCATGTAAGCTGCAGAAATTCTCATTTCATTGCCAAAGTACTCCTTTAACAATTTCTTTGCCCTGGTATAGCCTTGACCAGGAGCCATGTTAAAGCAACTCCTAACCAATTCTCTTGGCTGCCCTCTGGTGTATTGGTCAAGATAATACAGACACTTCTTTATCAGCAGTTTTCTTTTCAATAGCTTGTTCAAATGATCTAATAAATGCAGCATATTTGAGTGGGTGTCCATCAAACTCTGTGATCACTCTCGGTGGAAGGGAGGCTAGAGCTTGATTTTTAACCAACTGAGCAGTGATGTCATTCTGCTGTTGCATAAGATCATACACAGAGGGCTGATTGTTACCAGAGGACACAGCATGGCTTGCATGTGTCTGAATGGGTGCATTTCCATGAACAGATGGCAGGTGGTGTTGAAGCAGGGCTGGATTGGTGTTCCTGGGTCCACAGCTATCCCTCGATGCTCCAGGTCTTTGTGATGGTATCTGCAGTACTGAAGGTAGAGGGTTACTGAGCCCAAGAGAAGACTGGACTTGAAAAACATGCTTATTCTTAGGCCTCACCTCTAGGGGTGCTGCACTGTCCTGTTGGACCACAAGAGATTTAGGATGAGAAATAAAACGATTTGACAACTGTAACTGAGCATGAAAATAGGCATTCATTGCATCCTCTCCATCCCCACCACCATCACCATCATCATTTTCAAGGACAGACAACTTAGCTGTAGTGGCTGCCAATTTTGCCTCAATTTCCAGCTGTTCCTTCTTTCTTTTCAGTCTTGCTCTCTCCATTTGAAGAGCTTCCTCCTCTGCATCTACGTCATGCATTTTCTTTAGAACAGCAGCAGACTGTAAAAGAGCAGCTCTTTCAGCCTTAGCCTTTAAACATATAGAAATGATGCTGGAAGACTGTGAATAGGTAGACAATTGACTTCTGTGTCTGGATCTTTTACTTGATACATTGGAAATGCTATCATCAGGCCTCACATCAGGTAATACATTAGCATTAGAAAATTGAGAATCAACCTCGGACACAGCACCAGCCAGCCATTGACAAACTTCATTTTCAGATTTACTAATTTCCTTAGTTTTTTCTGTAAGCCAAGTTTGTTGTACTTGGTATTCAGAGTCTGGCATTGGCATCTCCAGCAGAGTATTTTGCGTTTCTATAGCCTCTTTGCACAGAACAGAAAATTCATTTAAATTCTTCTTGACATCATTGATGGTATGAGAAGTGACTTTTGCAGACAGCAGCTCATTTATCCTTCTTTTTGTCTTACCAGCTTGCATGAGCTTAGATTTACGATTCTTTTGCAAATTATCACACACCATAGAAAACCCCTTAGTTGTTAATTTCTTCACACGTTTTTCAGAATCCTCTTTAGTTGTATTACTCAAAGCATTGGAGTGTTCTGATGTGAGAGCAGCGGCCGAAGCCTCGCTAGACTTTCCTTCATCCATGTTGCACAAAGCGCACATCGAGCACAAACACCACTGAATACAAAAATAATAATAATTAAAATAATGCGGCAGCAACCAACAGTCTTTGTGTTAAACTTTTAGACCTCTATGTGGAGGTGGCACAAAGATAGGTCTGTAAACAGCAAAGCACAGCACTTAAAACAACAGCACAGCAAACAAAATGTGAACTAGAAAGACCGCTACGTTTTCTTTTCTCATTGAAAGTCCACGTTGCTTATATTCCCAAGAAAAAGATGAGTTTCACCCACCGGATTTCAGCAACCACTTTCGGGTTTTCAGCATACAGGATTTTTTTTCAATCACAGCAGTTCATCAATGCCGAAAGACACCGCAACAGGTAAGTAATCCGTTTCCCAAGCACGGCTACTCACTTCCACTTCATGCGGGCTTGTAGGCGCAGATCCTCCAAACTTTTCCAATTAGATGGGAATCCTCTTGATGAGCCACCAGCGAGCTCTGTTAGAAAACCCTTTGTTTGTCCTGTTTCCAATTTGCGTTTCCTTAATCCTTTGTTTTATTTTGTCCTCGAAAAAAGCTCACATGAAAGTGAAATGTTTCTTATGTCCAATAAAAATGAGACGATTCATATGATATCCACAGAAAAAAGGTTCAAATATTCCAATGCTCTTACAGTATCCAGCGCAGATGTTCACAATCCATTGCAAGTGAGACAAGTTCTTACAATGTCAACAGCTAAATGTTCATAAGTCCATTGAAAAATGGGAACGGTTCTTACATTGTGGAGGCTACCCTGTAAGCCTCAGCCTGGACTGCAGGTGTTCTCAACGTGCAGCAAACAATGGAATGTCCAGCCGGTTGTATCCTTTTGGGGTTGTTCCCCGTTTATTGCAAAATATAATTTAATATAAAAACTAGTTCACCGCCGTGCTGTTTGTGCGGTGTTAAAAAAGATATTTTGGCATTTTGGCTGGTCCACACGGCTACGGTAAGAACCGTGTCTTCCCCAGTCCAAGCCTTCCTTAACTCTTCTTCTTCTTCTTTGTTGGAGTTTTACAGCAGCTGGCATCCAATATGTTGCACTGCTGCCACCTACAGTATTAAATGGTCAAAGAACTAAATTCTGTTATATAGGCCAGTATCTCGTAAAAACTTGAACAAATGACGTTTGCCCTTCACACTTGTCCCTATGTCCAGCACACTTTTCAATGATACCTCTTTCATGCCATTCTGCATCAAGGAACTGATCAATACTTTTCTATGGCAGTCATGGTTCCTGCAAGACAATAAAACATGGTGAACTGTCTCCATCTGCTGGCAAGAACATAACCCATCCATATGTTTCCCTAAAATAATGAGCCATTCAGACACGTATGACCTATTCTCAATCTAGTAATAATGACATCTTCCTTACATTTACCACTTCCACAAACATTAACTGAATCAGCAACACTACTAGTTATTGAGAATAGATGCCTGCCCTTTATATCTCGCTCCCAAAGATGTTGCCATCTCAAAAGAGATTGCTGCCACACAATAGATTTGCCTTCGGACTTTGATAAGGACAGATTAACTTCTACGGTTTCCCGTCGAGTCGCCTCCTTAGCCAGCTTATCCACCTTTTCATTAAACTTGATTCCCACATGAGCAGGTATCCATAAAAATGCCACTGTCACTCCATATCTTCCCACATCTCTAATTGCCAAAAGGATGTCATGCACTATATCTTGTCGCCCCTTGGACATTCCCTTCCCAAGACTCCTGATAGCCGACAAAGAGTCGCTGCATATCAGCACCTTCCTATTCTGAAGTTTTCCAGCCCACTGCACAGCCATCAGGATAGCATACAACTCCACTGTAAACACACTCAGCAGATCAGAAGTCCTCTTTGAGGCCTGCACATTCATTCCTTGGACTACAAAAGCTGCCCCAGTAACCCCTGTATCCTGGTCCTTTGATCCATCAGTAAATATTAATACATAAATCACGATACTTATCTTCTACATGGCAATGAAAGCTATAAACCAACTCTGCTTCAGGATCTCGCTCCTTAATTTTAAGCAATATTAGGTCAATGTCTGGGACCTCCAGCTGCCACATAGGGATCAACGGCCACAATACACCTGGGAAAAAGGTCCTCTGAAGAATATTCAATTCCTGGGCAACAGATTCTACAGTCCACCCAAAACTGGGCAGATTCGCCACCTCCCTCTCCCAGCTTGGCTCAATCACTCTTCTAACAGGGTGATCGGGACTCTGTCCCATCAAATTAACCCAATAATTGGCCTGCAGCTGTTTTCTCCTCAGACCAAGAGGCATTTCTCCTGTCACAACCTGTAGAGAACAAACTGGGGAAGATCGTACCGCTCCAGTACATAATCTCAACGCAGCAGCTTGGATTACATCCAGCCTAGCCAGTACAGATGCCGCTGCAGATGCATAAACCAAGCACCCATAATCAATCCTTGCTCTGATCAGGTAAACATAAATCAGTTTTAAAGAAGCCAAATCTGCTCCCCAGTTCCTTCCAGCAAGACATCTCATCAGGTTCAATACATTTTTACATTTATCCACCACTTTTGAGATATGTACTCTCCAAGTAAGTCTAGTGTCAAAGAACACTCCTAGAAATTTAAAACAAGAAACCCTTTCCAAAGGACGGTTGTAAAGATATAGTTTTAGAGGGTCTGTGACAGCCTTCCTTGTAAAAAACATTGTTTTTGTTTTCTCAACTGAGAATCTAAAACCCCACTTCCTACCCCAGTCCTCTACAAGAGTCAGAGACTCCTGGACCTTCTTCAAAGTATGTCGCACATTTTTCCCCCTCTTCCACAACCCCCCATCATCTGAAAACAGGGACTGTCCAATATCAAGCTGAACATCAGAAAAAATATCATTGATCATTATATTAAACAATAGAGGACTGATCACACTTCCTTGTGGAGTTCCATTCTCAACCAAACATCGACTTGATATGTCCGTCCCTATCTTGACCTGAATGCTTCTGTTTCTCAAAAAATCCATCACCCAGTTAAAAATATTCACCCCAATACCCAACAGGTGCAACTTAATCAAAAGACCCTCCACCCAAAGCATATCATACGCTTTTTCAACATCCAAAAACACTGCCACTACAGTTTCTCTATTTGTCTGAGCTTTTCTGATTTCATCTTCAAGACATATAATAGAGTCAGTTGTGTTCCGCCCCTTCCTGAAACCACTTTGATACCTTGTCAACAACCCCTTTTCCTCAACAAAGTGCCTTAACCGTCCATTGACCAGTTTTTCCATCAACTTACCTAATTGTGAGGTCAAAGCTATAGGCCGGTAATTGACAGGGTTACTAGCATCCTTCCCTGGTTTTTTTATAGGCACAATGACAGCCTCTTTCCATCCTGCTGGAATATGTCCCTCCTCCCACACCCTATTGTACAGATTCAAAACTGTCAGCAAACTCGTGTCACTCAAATGAGATAACATTCGATAGCAGATTCCGTCCTGCCCAGGGGCTGAATTCCTACACCTCTCCAAAGCATTTTTAAGCTCCAACAATGTGAAAGGAACATTATATTTATCCTCTGATTTTTCTTTCTTTTGAACAACCCCGCCAAATATACCCATTGTCTCTTCTCTCCTGCGTCTTTCCTCTTCTGACAGATTATCAGAACTATGGACCTTGCTCAAAGTCTTCACCATCATTTCCGCTTTTTCCATGTCAGACACAGCCAGCTGGTCTCCATCTGAAAGAATAGGATAACCCCACTCTCTTCTGTTACCCTCCATTTTCTTAATCATACCCCACACTTCATTTATGTCCACACTACTACCTATTGAGCTACAATATTCTCTCCAGTAAGTCCTTTTCCTTTGTCTAATGACCCTCCTGACGACCGCCTGCACCTGCTTATATTCAATAAAGCGTTGAAAGTTATGTGATTGTCTCAACTTTCTAAAAGCCCTATTCCTGACTTTCACAGCCATCTCACACTCATTCCACCACAGGACTGCATTCCTAACCAGCTTCCCTGAGCTTTTCGGGATTGCTTCCATTGCAGCCATATAAATCCTCTGTCGCAACTCTATTTCATGCCCTTCAACACTATCTGTGTTTGGAACTGACCTAAGAAACAGGTCACTGAATTCCCTAAACCTCTCCCAATCTGCCTTTTCAAAGACCCACCTCCCAGGCCTCACTCCTGATCTAAGTCTGACGTCAATATCCACAGTACAAATAATAGGGTAATGATCACTCCCTACACTGACTCCATGTACTTCCCACTCACACCTTGGGGCCAACCTAGTTGATGAGAGTGTCAGATCTAACACTGACTCACGCCCTGTCCTACCATCAAATCTAGTTCCCCTCCCATTATTCAAGCAAACTAAGTCCCTCTCACTCAGCAAGTCCTCAACCACCTGACCATTGCTATCAATCCTATCCCCACCCCACAATGAACTGTGAGCATTGAAATCTCCAGTCCACACCACATTTCCTCTATCCTGCCCTTCTATCTTCTCTAGATCAGTTAATTCTAACTGTTTGCAAGGGTTATAATAATTTATAACAACTATTTTCCTTGAACCCACCCATATTTCCACCACCACATATTCCTGCTCCGTCCGCATACCCAGTACTCTATATGGTATCCCCTGTCTAATAAAGGTGGCACAACCCCCTCCACTTCCTCCCACTCGGTCCCTCCTAACAACTATATAATTAAACAAAACAAAATCAAACCTAGGTTGGAGCCATGTTTCTTGAATACATATTATATCCGGTTTCACGGTCATATCATCCACAAACTTTTTTAAATTCTTGTCCATTTGCCATCAGACTCCTTGCATTCCATTGTAAAATGATCATAAACAGAATAATCATCCTACACTATCCTGACTTGGCTGCATCACACAGAGCCCATCCCTCACCTCTTCCCACTTTAATCCCACCATACCCAGATGCTGGACTGGTGCCTTTGTAATAATTTGGATCCTGTCTGTTTTCGATTTCATTTCCGCTGTGGCATTTATTACCCCTGCAATAAATATTACAAGGTCTCTTTTCTCCCTCCAACCATATTCCTTCACTTTACCAGATGCACATCCCGCCTCCCTGTCTGTGACTGCAGCTAAGTCTCCTCTTACAGTTCTTCCACTATTCCTAGACTGGTCCACACTTTTAACAGCTTCTGCACAAGTTACTTTGTTTTTCAACTTCACATTATGGATTTCAGTCTCTCTTCTCATAACTTCACAACCCCAGTACGCTGCACTGTGTGCTCCTCCGCAATTACAGCATTTAGGTCTCGCTCCAACATCACACTTCCCATAGTCATGAGCTCCCCCACACTTCACACATGTTTGTACCCCTTTACACACCTTGGCTGTATGGCTGAATTTTTGACATTTAAAGCATCTCAAAGGTTTATGCACGAACTCTCTCACTCGATACCTCAAATATCCTAAATAAAGTTCGGAGGGTATTTCTCTGGTACTGAACTTAATCAGAATCGACTCAGTCTCCTTTTTCTCAACTCCCCTGGTCAACCACGTTGCACTCTGAACTGCTTCACATTTTTCTTTCAGATTCTTAACCAACTCACCCATTTGCATCAAAACAGGAATTCCATATATCACCCCTCTACTCCCTTCATTACCAACCCTCACCACTTTCACAACCTTTGCCTTCCCAACAACTTGCAACCTTTCAGCCTTCTCAACCTGTTCTTCAGATACACATCCAATCAACAAATTACCATCATCCAACACTCTGGCGTTATTTATAGCCCCAACCTGATTCTTAAGCACGTTCGTCAGTTTTATAGGACCCATATTCTTGATGCCACCACTTTCAAACCTTACAACCACAAAAGAGCACTTCTCCCTGTCTCTTCCCCCTTCTCCCATCAATGTAGTTTTAAACCTTTTCCTTAACTGCCAACTATTATCATCATCTTTAATGCCATCCATACTAATACTCTCCTCCCCCCCTTGACTCCCCACCATGGCGGAGAATTTGCAAGGATATTGTATACCGGACCTATACAGGCCGTCGGCCGATATACTCACAGAATTCTCCACACACAGTCTATCCCTACCCTACCGGAGTTTGTCAACCCTGCCTTCTCAGTGCGCGCACGAGATAGCCTCAAGCCCTCAAACTTCTCTCCTCCTGGTACAGCTATACAATAGTTTCATACAAAAGTACAGTTCTCTCCCCTCCCTCCTCCACTGCTCTGAACTCAAAGCTGTTCCTACACCATTCCGACCCTTCCTTAACTCTAATTACAGGCACCTGTAATATACCTGTGCCTGCATGACCTACACTAAAAGTGAAGTGCTCCCCCTAGTGACTAAATCTAAAACTACACTAAACCTACCTATAGGTGAAAATAAATGGCTCCTACACCGTATGTAAACATTTTATTCCAAGAGAAAGCTTGCACTGAGGTTGTTTGTGCTTTTAGAGCTAGTGATAACATTGCAATAGCTATGCAGCAGTCTGGTTAGTCAAATGACTTTCTATGGATTTGCCTGCCAAGTTGCTATCACCTTGTCCACGGCTAATGTTAACACATAGCTAGTTAACTTGGACACTGTTAGTTAGCATGTAAAAACGGAGTTATGCTAACATGAATAATATTAATTTACCTGAAGTCCTTTCAGAAACGTTTTAGCATAATCTTGCCAAATAAACCGAATGTAGAAATCTTTCTTTTCTAGTCACATTAGCTACCCAATATGATTTCGAGTTTGAAAAGAGTTTGCTAGCATGTCAGGTGGAGCTTTACTGAATAACTAGCTTAATGTTAAACCACCATGATGGCACAGCATGTGTTCATTTTGTAAATCCAGTAGGTTGCTTCAGAGGCATTCGGTACTGTAAGCGTTGTGGCAATAATACAATGATGCGTTGACAGAAAATGTACTTTTAATACTTAACTATTTTTAAAAGCAAGTACTTCAGTACTTTAACTTAAGTAAAAATTTGACTGTACAACTTTCACTTGTTTCGGAGTAACATTTGATCAGCGGGATCTGTACTTTGACTTAAGTAATGAAGTTGGGTACTTTGTCCACCTCTGTTTAATAGCAGGAAAAAAGGAGTTGCAATACTTGTGCTCAAAAAATTAAATTTTATACTACTGAAGGAATACAAGAGCCCTGTGATGACCTGGCAACTTGTCCAGGGTGTACCCCGCCTTTCGCCCGTAGTCAGCTGGGATAGGCTCCAGCTTGCCTGCGACCCTGTAGAAGGATAAAGCGGCTAGAGATAATGAGATGAGATGAGAAGTTAATAAGGTTGCTGGGGCCGTTGAAGATGGGCTTATCATAGTGGGTGGAGATTTTCATCAAATCCAGGATGCTATACTTTGACAGAACATCATATTCTAGAAAAGTTCCAAAGGATAGACTTGCAATATACCAGCTTATGAAAGACCTGGGCCTGGTGGATGTTTGGAAGTTGACAAATCTGAGAGAGCAGGAATACACCTTCAGTTAGATTAACGCGGGGCGGCCTTGGGCTGAAGTGCCCTTGAGCAAGGTACCTAACACCTAACTGCTCCCCAGGTGCTGTAGTATGGCTGCCCACTGCTCTGGGTGTGTGTGTGTTCACTGCTTCAGATGGGTTAAATGCAGAGGATGAATTTCACTGTGCTTGAGTGTGCTTGTAACAAATAAAGGCTTCTTCTTCTCTTCACATAACCACCAGATGCATTCAAGAATAGACTATCTCATCTCATCTCATTATCTGTAGCCGCTTTATCCTGTTCTACAGGGTCGCAGGCAAGCTGGAGCCTATCTCAGCTGACTATGGGCGAAAGGTGGGGTACACCCTGGACAAGTTGCCAGGTCATCACAGGGCTGACACATAGACACAGACAACCATTCACACTCACATTCACACCTACGGTCAATTTAGAATCACCAGTTAACCTAACCTGCATGTCTTTGGACTGTGGGGGAAACCGGAGCACTCGGAGGAAACCCACGCAGACACGGGGAGAACATGCAAACTCCACACAGAAAGGCCCTCACCGGCCACGGGGCTCAAACCCGGACCTTCTTGCTGTGAGGCGACAGCACTAACCACTACACCACCGTACCGCCCAGAATAGACTATTTTTTTTAATATTCAAAAGTGCAATTGAATCTGTCATAGATAGTAGAATTGGAGTCATAGCATTAACTGATCATGCAACAGTTGAGCTGTGTTTAACTATGGAGGCCCAAAGAGCTAGAAGTAGTAGATGGAGACTTAATACCTCCCTGTTACAGGGCCCAACATTTAAACAGTTATTGTTAGAAGAACTTAAGCAGTTTTTCCAATTGAATGTTGGGTCTACTGAAAGAATAGTGCGTGAAAGAAAGAAAATTAATTATGTGTGTAGAAATTTCTACTTGCAGTTGTATACTTCAGACACCCCTGCTAATACATGGTTCTCAGGAGTTGCTCTCCCCAGGCTGTCCACTAACCAGGTAGAAATTTTGGATGCCCCAATTATGGAGGAAGAAGTTAAACAAGCCATTAAATCAATGACATCAGGAAAGGCTCCAGGGTTGGATGGTTTTCCGGTGGAGTATTATAAGAGCTATGTGGATGGTCTGGCACCTATATTGACACAGGTTTATTCTGAGGCTATGCTACTAGGTGAGTTACCTAACACATTCAATCAAGCAGTAATTTCAGTGATCCTTAAAAAGGGAAAGGACCTGCTTGACCCAACCAGCTATAGGCCTATTAGTCTGGCAGGTGTAGACTACAAAAAATGAACTAAAATACTGGCTATGCACTTAGAGGATATTATGCCCAATATTATACACCCAGATCAGGTTGGATTTATAAGTGGAAGGTCATCCTCTGATAACCTCAGAAGATTGCTACAATTGATGTGGTTAAGTAGAGAGGATGACAATCCAGTAGCTGCCTTCTCCCTAGATGTGGAGAAGGCTTTTGATTGAGTGGGGGGGAGTTTTTTGTTACGTACTTTAGAGGCTTTTGGTTTTGGAAACGGATTCTTGAATTGGATCAGAGTGATATACACTAATCTACAGGCATCAGTCATCACAAATGGGGTCCTTTCACCCTTCTTTAAGCTGTCACGGGGCTCAAAACAGGGAGACCCACTCTTCCCATTGTTGTTTGCATTATATCTTGTAGAGTAAATTTTAGTGTCATACTGTTTTGTAATTTTCCTTTTCACTTATCGTTGCCTCTTCAAGGACTAATGACAGAACATTCTGCACTGAAACATGTTTATCTTATCATGCTCCTTATGTGTGTAGCAGATGTGCGTACAAGACAGCGATTAGAGAAGATCCAATCAGCTTTAGAGCTGATCATGCTCCCGGTGCATGATCAGGGCATGTAATTGCATTGATGTAATGCAATAGATGTAATGTCTCCTTTTTATCTAGTAAAGAGTATATATAGATTTGAGAACAAAGGGATAGTATAAGGGGTGTGCCGAACCCTCATCACTTGTCTGTTTCTGCAATAAACCTTCTTTCTCTTGCAAAAGGACAAGACTGGTGTTGGTGTTTGTCATTTTTCCACAACAAATCTTGGTGTCCCTGGGTGGGCTGCACGACTTCTGTGGTCTTCTGGGCAATGTTCCCTCTAATTTTTTTCAGCACTGAGCAAATTGAAATGTGTCTGAGCGGCATGCTTCAGCACTGTGAGCAGATTTACACAACTGAAAAGTATGCGATCGGGATAATAATGCATAATAGATTATAATCGCAGCAATATGTCTTTAATCTTATTTATTAACTTCTGTTCAGTATTCAAGTGTTTAACAACAGGTATAGAACTGTGATTGTGTTCACTTCCATGAGATTTTAACAGTCTGGGCTTTAAGAACTTGGGTAGACCTGAAATATGTTAATTTCCATCTATGATTTAAGAACTTTGGTAGGCATTTAGAACATTTCTTTGTGATTGTGTTCACTTCAGTCATTTTAAAGAACATAGGTAGGTTTATACAGTAGAACTTAGAACTAGTGATTGTGTTAAACTTGTGTTAAACTGTCCATGAGTTAAAGAAGGGCCTGGATGTAACTCATCCTCCAATTTGCATGGAGACCTCTCTGTAAGGGGAGTATCTGAAAAACACAAACCAAAAGAGTAACATCCACTTACTATTGCTCAAAATCTTATACCAACAACATTTTCAAGCTTTTTTCTAAATTACAGTTTTTAATCATCATACAGTGATGCAGTAATGCAAGCAAGATAACAGGCTACATTTGGTTACTGTCCAGTGTAATATGAAAAATAATGAATATAAATTATTCTACCTTAAAATTTCTCTCGTCTGTCTTTGGCCCTTTTCCAGTGGTTATAGACCTTATAGAGATTTATGGGACCCTCTGCTTGTCTTGACTTGATTCTCATCAGTTGGTCCAGGTGTTTGACCTCAAGTCAGTTCTGTGATTTTGTCTTAATGCGATTCATGAGACTGAAACCGCATTCATAGTCTGCACTAGATGCTTGGAATGTGCCACATATGTCAATTAGGTGTATCAGATCTGGAAACCTCTCACTTCTCATCGACCAGGTTATAGTCTCAGCAAATGTCTGTATTGCTCCCAATCAAAGCCAAACGTTGAATCCAGTGTGTTGAGGTCAAATGCAGCCCACTCTTTGAGCTCATCTTCAGGAAAGCGAGCATCTAAATGCTCACAGACTTTCCGGACAAAAAGAATAATGTCCGTTGTATTTACCGCATTCTCACTCTCCAGCAGTTCACTCACATGTCTGCTCCAATGAACTTGCTCTCCTAGGTACTGAGTGCATAGTTTTTGAATTCTGGCTCTGGCGAGACAATGCCCATCCATGACCGTGAGGTTGCTATGCTGTAAACTGACACAGAGCTGAGCTAATTCTTCCAAAACATCTCCAAGCACAGTGAGCGCAACTCTGTATTTGGAATCGGTCAGTTTTCGATGACAGTATTTTGCAATTGGATCATTGGCAGCCTCTCTTTTGTGCAGTATTCTGTCAATACAGAGTAATTTCTCAAAAGAGCACAGACAGCTTGATATCTGGAAAGCCAGCGCACTTTATTCAAAGGCCTGAAAGACAGTGACTCCACCTCTAAAACGTCAGCCAACTCCGTGAACTTAGCTTTCTTCACTGATGACCTGCTAAACATTGAGTATACGGTCCTGAGCAGTGTTTCAATCTCCTTCATTAAAGGCACATCATCACAAGCGTGATCAATTCCCAAATCCTCCCTATGGGCCACACAGTGTTGTTCAGTGAGGTGTGGTATCTGCCTTTTCAGTAAAGCAGTGACTCCTCTGTTTCCCTAACATAACAGAGGCACCATCTGAGGTTAACATGACCATTTTATTTAAGTCTAGCGCATGGTCTGCATAGAACTTTACAATGGCATCCACAATGTTTTGAGCGCTGCATCCTGAAAGCTAAATAATACCAGCAAAGACAGTCTTATGATGCACCTCATTTTGCTCATGAAACTTTATGTACAGCACAAGCATCTTATGCACTGTGATGTCAGTGCTTTCATCGGCAATTAATGTGTGAAAACGGGCGTCCCGTACATGGTTCATAATTTCACTCTGAACAACAGCATTGATTGATTCAACAAATTCAAATGTGCAATTCTTGCTTCTCCAGCTGTCGGGTACGTCTAAGTATTTTGCCATATGATCATGGATGTCTTGGACTGACAACATCGATGCATTTACTTTTATGGCAAGAAGCACATTGTCAATTAGCATTTTGATTTGTTCAGGGTTTGCCCTGGCTTTGTTAAGTCTTTCCTGTCGCGCTTCATCAGACTCGTTAAGTAGCTGGCTGATGGATGTTGCATGCTTACGACTGTACAGAAGCGACATGGCATCTGTGTGAACCTTTTGTGTCAAATGACGCTTCAAATAGTCGAGTTTCCACTCTGTCCATGTTTTACCAGTTGAGAAGTCTCCTTTTGTTTTAGCCTCCATGCAGATTTTACAGACGACTCCACGAGCTTCTTCATACGTGAATATATCTGACAGTTTCACAGTCTTACCTCTACCATCAGTTGTCTTTGTTTGAACTATTTCTTCTAGCACTCTCGTTTAAACTCAGGGCTAACTTTTTTCTTTGGGGGTTGTTGTAAAGATAGCACTCCTGTCTTTCTTTTGGCCATTGTTGTCATTAACTGATTCAGATTGAGCAGAGCGCGAGACATGGTATAGAATGCTTGCGTGTAATTGGCTGCATTGTCTACAGCCTAATAAATGGAAATTGAGTATGAGACTGCTCCACTAAATTCACGGATGAGATGGATATTCGTTTTTTACAATTTTTAAAATTAGTCTAATAAAAAACTGCGCTGTCTGAAAAATCTGGTGTGAGGCAGGCCCGAGAAGTCTGCGCGGCCGCGCACACGCGCAGCTTAGAGGGAACATAGCTTCTGGGTGGCAAGCAGCCCAGAGGACGCTTGTGGAGAAACAAACATCCATCCTCAAACCCCATATTCTTCAGAGAGGAGGTGGTATGCTCTTTGCTGCCCAGGGGTGGGAAATGCTGCAGTCCACCATTAAATAGGTAGGAACCACTAATCCTGTTTGACCTTATTTAAAGTTTACAAAATTAAAGGAGTACTAAAATTAATGATCAGTGAAGTTTAATGTCTGTGTCATGGCAAAGATGTATCAGTGAGGAGTCAATGATCTAGAAAGACGATGATCTAAGATAGACGTTTTGGGAACTTCAACCTCTGAGATGGCCAAGGATTAAAAGTTTCCCTTAGTTCTTGAGAAAAACTAAGGATTTATACCAACAGGTATATCTTATGGAACTACGGCAAGTTTGTTAAACTAATGAAAGCAAGTTGGTTAAGAGGTAGTTTGGTTGAATGGCGTAACTTATTACGGGTAGTTGCCAGCAAAAGATGGATCTGCCATTGACTCTCAGTCATTGAACAATCTCCCATGACACGTTAAATTGTTCCTACATAGATAATAAGAACACCAGGCTCATCCTATATACACCGGTGCACTCTCTTCTTTGCTTTCTTCTCACACACAGTTGCAAGGCACTGTGTGTGTGAGAGACAGAAAGAGATCTCATGTGTGTGTGTGTGTGTGTGTGTGTGTGTTTCTATTTTTAAAGCAGCATGGGTGGTACAAGTTTTATATACCATGAATGCAAGTTTTATTTCATTATTCTACGCATACAGTTGTAATAAGAGTTTCCCTCTGTAACAAAGTGTTAAGTAATTTGAAGTAAAATGGGTTCATGCCATAACAAAGGCACCGAAGACACAACACGGCACACGATAAGGCACTCTGGTTGTTCATATGATAGTCCTAACATAACATTCATGAGAGTTAACTATGGGGAAGGCTCTCTAGCACAGTTTGATATCTGGGTAAAAGAATGCGGGTTTCCCAAAAAGGAAAGTTTTAGTATTAGACAGTTGGAAGGCTTTAAAAAGGCTTTAGACAAGAAAGAGAAGGATGAATTAGACAAAAATAAAAAAAGGAATGAGGCATTTTTAGCGAACTGGAAAGTGTTTGGAGAGTGGCAGAGTAAGGCACATAAGAGAGAAAAACAGGCAGGACCTTCATCTGTTTCTCAGTGTTTTAAGTTGCAGGCTGATCCTGACCTCAATTCCACCCCGCCGAGATGATGACTACCACAGCCAGATGAGAATGACCCAATACTTCTTGTTACAACACCACCAGTAGCAGAGGGAGGAGCCCCAGTCCTCATGTCATCTACGCCCAGTGCACCTCCCCCGCAGGCTCCAGGGCAGCACCCACTCTACCCAAACCTGGAAGAGGCCACAGGTCCACCAACCAGATATGAGGACCGCCCCATGACACCTTGTTAGAGTGAGCCATCGCCACTGATGACAAGGAAACAGAGAAAAGCTGAAGAGCACGCAGCAGGCTCACATCCAGAGGATGATGGCGACCAGGTGTTGAACATGCCAATGATGGAAGTGGCAGGGACAGATGGGCCTATGCTGGTTCACCGCCCATGGACTCTAGCAGATATCAAGGAAAGCATGATGCACCTCCCTAATGTGCGTGAAGTGGGAGGAAGGAAGTTTGGGGAAGAGCTGTTGATCTTCTGCAGAGAATTCAGACCTACCACACACAAACTGAGACTTATGGCCAAGATGGGCCTAGACTGGAGACCTGGTAGAGGAAGAGGCAAAAGAAGAGTTAACAGATCTGATCTGGTGTGTTACGACTGTGGGAAGATAGGACATTTTGTGAGAGAGTGTATGGCAAAGCTGACTGATGGGCAGGGGAGAGGGATGGAGAAGCGGCTGAGAACAGAGGAGGTAATGCAGTACACAACACAAAACCAATCAGGAAGTTCACATTATACAGGAACATACACCCCAGCCTAATCGCACAGACAACATTAGACAGCTACATGACCTCCAAACACAGCAAGGTGATATAAATCTATCTTTCCTTAAATACGTATGCAGTCTTCCCATTCACCCAGCTTCCGTGCATACCACTGACAATACGGGGAAAGAAGTTTAATTTCCTGGTAGAGTCAGGAGCTACCCATTCAGTCATTAAACAGGGAGAATCGCAATCACCATTTGAACTAAGTTCTCGATCAATTTGCACAATTGGGGCAACAGGCCATTCAGTTGTAGAAAAGTTCTCAAAACCTGTGTCATGTCAGGATGAAGATGGACAGGAAGTGGAGCACTCATTCCTGATCTCCTCTTCCTGCCCAGTTAATTTACTAGGATGAGATTTAATGTGCAAGTTTGGCTTGGTTCTTACATCATCCCCAGAGGGCATTACAGTGACAAATACCACTTTGACATGTGTTTTACATGAACAAAAGCTCCCTGTTTATGTATGAGTGGAAGCTCTGTCCAGACACTTTAACTAATGTAACTCAATACCTTGTGCAGCAAGCACATGACAGAATTGTAGCACATGATGTTGACTATATGGAGCATACAGACCTTCAATGCATGGCCCACGTGCATAATGGAAAGGATGCTGCATATGAGAAAGTATGGTTTAAAGGCACCTGCAAGCGAGAATGTATTCGCCTTAGAGATTTATACTGTTCAAAAGAATATTGTGCATGTTCTGTTGAATTACAGCACTGCACAGACATTTGTGCCTGGATTCAATCGGAGTGCACAACCAAATTCCCTAGGTGCTGCCAAAAGGAGCTGTTTGATGTCCCATCATCCACACCCCACATTTCTTTAGCCAAACCAAAGGCAGTCCCATGGAAGGAGGTGGGACATTGGCTTTGATGGTGTGTGAGGAAGAAAGCCTCTGATTGGGTTAGTACAATGGCTCCTTCTGTATTTTATAATCCAGAACAGGATGTCTTTAAACAATCTCTCTCTATGCTAGTTCATGTACAGCTCAGCATAGAGCTCTCCAAGTGCTTAGTGGGGGCTTTTGCAAGCACTTCAGGAGACATATCCCCAGCCCAAGCCTATCCTAGGCTGGTAGAGATTCCACCAGAGCTCTGGGCCACAGGTAAACACAATGTGGGTTTAATGAAGCATGCTGAAGCAATTGTGATAACTCCCAAGTCAGATTTTAGACCTAGACAGACACAGTACCCACTAAAGCCAGAGGCCATAGAAGGCGTTAGGCCTGTCTTTGAGTCTCTGTTGCAAGCAGAAGTAATTGTCCCTTGCCTGGACTCAACAGTGCACACTCCTATATTTCCTGTAAAGAAAGTCAGAAAACCTCCCCAACCTGATGAGTAGCGTTTTGTACAAGACTTACAAGCAGTGAACACAGCTGTCAGACAGCGTGCACCAGATGTTCTGAACCCCTACACCATTCTAGGTCAAGTGCCACCTGATAGGAGATGGTTTTCAGTAGTGGACCTAGCGAATGCATTCTTCAGCATTCCAGTACACAAAGACAGTCAATACTGGTTTGCATTTACATTTGACGGCAAGCCTTACACCTTCACACATTTGTGCCAAGAGTATTGTGAGTCACCCACCATTTATAACCAAATGCTCAAACAGAGCCTGGACTTGTTTGTACTCACTCCAGGCTCCGCTCTACTCCAATATGTTGATGGTTTGTGCACCATCTAGAGACCAGTGTGAGAAAGACACCATAGCACTGCTTCAACACCTAGCCAAGGAAGGTCATAAAGCAAGTTTGTCCAAATTGCAGCTTGTTAAACAAGAGGTTCATTTCTTAGGCCATGACATCTCAGCTGAAGGTAAGAAACTGTCCATGGACAGAGTCTCAGCAATCCAGAAAATCCCCAAACCTGTAAAGAGAAAACAGGTACTTTCATTTTTGGGTATGTGCTGTTATTGTAGAACATTTATTCCTAACTACTCATTATTGGAAGCACCCATTAGAAACAGTTTACACTACCAATGCAGCTGCTGGCACACCTGTGACATGGACCCCAGAAGCAGAAAAGGCCTTCCAGGATTTGAAACTAGCATTACAAACCACCCCAACACTGGGTCTACCAGATCCACTCAAACCTTTTGTTCAAACTGTTGATGAAAAGAATGGCTGTATGACCTCTGTTCTTTTGCAGAAACATGGAGACAGACTTAGGCCAGTAGCCTACTTCTCTGGGAAACTGGACCCTGTGGCAGCAGGTCTTCCCATCTGCCTCAGAGCTGTAGCAGCAGCTGAAAAGGCCATAGTGGCCTCCCGAGATTTGGTAGGGTACTCTAAATTGACCCTTTTGGTCCCACATGCAGTCTCCATGCTTCTGCTAGAACAGAAAACTTCACACTTGTCAACACAATGGTGGCTAAGATATAACACGGTCCTGTTTGACATACCGAACATAACAGTAAAATGTTGTATTGTCCTTAACCCCACTACTTTGCTCCCTACAGAGGAGGATGGTGAACCACATGACTGCGTGGCACTTACTAACCAATTATGTTCCCCTAGGTTGGACCTCAAGGATGAACCACTCATGAATCCAGACATGATTCTGTATGTGGATGGGTCAGCATCACAACACTCAAACAGGTAAAAATCAAGTGGGCTATGCTGTAGTTTCAGACAAAGAATTAATCACAGTGGGAGCATTACCTAGTCACTTGTCAGCTCAAGCAGCAGAGCTATATGCCTTGACAGAAGCATGTAAACATGCAACATGTACCGGTAAATCAGCCACTATCTACACAGACAGCAGATATGTCTTTGGTGTAGTACATGACTTTGGCACAATCTGGAAACATAGAAATTTCCTGACCAGCTCAGGCACACAAATAGCCCACCACAAGCTTGTTTCTGACCTGCTGGATGTTGTCCTACTCCCATCTGCTCTTGCTATATGCAAGTGTGATGCACATACTAACAAATCTGATCCAGTCTCTCTAGGTAACGCACAAGCTGATGCAGTGGCAAAACAGGCAGCCACAAGGACCCCAACTTCATTAATGCTTTCAACTAACCCTTCTACACCTCCCTTACAGGTTTCTGACCTCCAGCAGTGGGCCACAGCAGAGGAAAAGACTGTGTGGCAGAAAGAAAGGTGTAGTATTAAAGATGGGATCTGGACAAGCCCAGATGGTCGGCTTTGTCTCCCCAAATACATGTTTTCATATTATGTTAAGTTGACACATGAGAAAGACCATGTGTCAAAAGGGGGAATGATAGCAGCAATAACAAAGGATTCTCTAATTACTCTCAAAATTTTTGTCAAAAATGTCTTGTATGCGTGCAACCCTCTCTTCTGCTCTGAATAATATTCACAAACGGGTGAGATCAGCCTTACCAGTCCTGGCGCTGGGACCACTGCATGACCTGAAACCTGGTGAGTGGGTGATGATAAAGGACTTCAGAAGGACAAAGTGGAACAAGCCCAGGTGGACGGGACCATCCCAAGTGCTGATCACCACACAATCAGCTGTAAAGGTGGACAACAGAGCCACGTGGGTACACGCCAGCCACTGCAGAAGAATACCTGAACCAATGGACAAGCAGCATAAGGAGGCCCTGGTACAAGAAGGAGATTAAGACAGTATTCAAGAAGCCCTTAGGGGGCCTTGTCATGCTGTGAGGGGACACTCTGCTATCAAGAGGCCCTTAGGGGGACCAACGAACATGAGCAATGACATATCGACACACACAGCCACATGACAGACTGTGCATTACAACACATTCTTCATTCTATACCTAATTGTGAACCTCATACATGGTATAAGTAATATTTGGTAGTTTGTCCAGTGACAGAGATTAATACACGTATTACAAGAGCAGTGTCTGACACCACAGGTACTCCAGGTGGCAGACTTCTCAGCTGGAAAAGTTAAAATAGAAAGAGATCAAACTTTTAACTGAGTTCATGACATATTGACTGATAATACCAATCACATGGTGGTAGCTGAAAGAATACATTCTTACTACACATACACTAGCGTACGATACCTAGTTGATTTAGGCGACAGGACTAAGTGCCTTAGGCATAGAGACTTCTATAGAAAATACCCAATACCATGTAGTTTGTTGACTGACTATTGCCACAGACTGGACAGTAACCAGTAGGTGAACCGTGTATGACAGTATTATAGATTTAATATTGTCATTTACATGATAAAAGGGGGAATTGTAGAGTAAATTTTAGTGTTATACTGTTTTGTTATTTTCCTTTTCACTGAGCGTTGCCTCTTCAAGGAAAAATGACAGAACATTCTGCACTGAAACATGTTTATCTCATCATGCTCCTTACGTGCATAGCAGACGTGTGTAGCAGATGTGCGTACAAGACAGCGATTACAGAAGATCCAATCAGCTTTAGAGCTGATCACGCTCCCGGCATGTGATCAGGGCATGCAATTGCAATGATGTAATGCAATAGATGTAATGTCTCCTTTTTTATCTAGTAAAGAGTATATATAGATTTGAGAACAAAGGGACAGTATGAGGGGTGTGCCGAACCCTCATCACTTGCCCATTTCTGCAATAAACCTTTTTTCTCTTGCAACAGGACGAGACTGGTGTTGGTGTTTGTCATTTTTCCATGACAATCTTGAACCTCTCGCTGTGGCAATTAGATCTGATGTTAGGATTTGTGGGATTAGAGCAGGAGAAAGAGAAAACAAGTTGTTCCTTTATGCGGATGACATTTTGTGGCTATCTACAGACCCTGCCTCTTCAGCCCCTATATTATTGGAGTTATGTGAAAAATACTCAAAAATATTGGGTTATAAAATTAATTGGTGCAAGTCTGAGATCATGCCAGTATCAAGAAACTGTCATCAGGGAGTAATTAATTCATTACAGTTTAAATGGATAGATACAGGAATGATGTACCTCGGCATAAAAATTAATTCAGATCTTGCAACCATAATGCAAATTAATATGTTGCCATTACTACAAATGATTAAGACAAATTTAGATAGATGGAAATGTATAAATTTGAGTTTATAGGGTAAGTATAATTAAAATGGTGGTTGCTGCTCAGTTTAATTGTGTTAATGATGGTGCCAGTCAATGTTCCTTCAGGAAACTACAGTGGATATAAAAAGTGTACACACCCCATTAAAATGAAAGGTTTTTCTGATGTTAAAAAAAGAGAGAGACCATAATAAATAATTTCAAAACTTTTCACACCTTTAATGTGACCTATAACCTGTACAATTCAATTGAAAAACAAACAAATCTGTTACGGGGAAAACATAAAAAATTAAAAACGTACAATAAGCTGCTTGCATAAGTGTGCACACCCTTAAGCTAATAATTTGTTGAAGCACCTTTTGATTTAATTACAGCATTCAGTCTTTTTGGGTACACACCTGCCATCAATTAAAATGACTCTAATTAACCCCAAATAAAGTTCAGCTGTCTTAGTAGGATTTTCCTGACATTCACTCAGTTGCATCCTCCAGTAAAAGCCATGGTTCACAGAGAGCTTGCAAAGCATCAAAGGGATCTCATTGTTGAAAGGTATGAGTCAGGAGAAGGGTACAAAAATTTTTCCATAGTATTATATATACCATGGAGCACAGTGAAAACAGTTGTCAAGAAGTGGAGAAAATATGGGACAACAGTGACATTACCGAGAACTGGACGTCCCTCCAAAATTGATGGAAAGACATGATGAAAACTGGTCAGGGAGGCTGCCAAGAGGCCTACAGTTGCACTGAAAGAGCTGCAGGAATTTCAGGCAAGTACTGGTTGTGTACTACATGTGACAACAATCTCCTGTATTCTCCATATGTCTGGAATATGAGGTAAAGTCACAAGACGGAAGCCTTTTCTTACAAAGAAAAACATCTAGCCCCAACTAAATTTTGCACAAAAAAATACATCAGCTATCCCAAAGCATTTGGGAAAATGTGTTATGGTCTGATGAAAGCCAGGTTGAACTTTTAGGCCACAATTCCAAAAGGTTTGTTTGGTGCAAAAACAACACTGTACATCACCAAAAGAACACCATACCCATGGTGAAGCATGGTGGTGGCAGCATCAAGTTTTGGGGTTGTTTTTCTTCAGCTGGAACAGGAGCTTTAGTTAAGGTGGAGGAAATTATGAACAGTTCTAAATACCAGTCAATTTTGGCCCAAAACCTTCAGGTGTCTGCAAGAATGATGAAGATGAATTTCATCTTTCAGCATGACAATGACCCCAAGCATACATTGAAATCAACAAAAGAATGGTTTCACCAGAAGAAAATTAAAGTTTTGGAATGGCCTAGCCAGAACCCCGACCTAAATCCAAGTGAAAAATCTGTGGGGTAACCTGAAGAGGGCTGTGCACAAGAGATGCCCTCGCAATCTGACAGATTTGGAGTGCTTTTGCAAGGAAGAGTGGGCAAATATTGCCACGTCTAGATGTGGCAGGCTGATAGACTCCTACCCAAAAAGACTGAATGCTGTAATTAAATCAAAAGGTGCTTCAACAAAGTATTAGTTTAAGGGTGTGCACACTTATGCAACCAGGTTATTGTATGTTTTGGGTTTTTTTTTTAATGTTTTCCCCCTAACAGATTTGTTTGTTTTTCAACTGAATTGTACAGGTTATAGGTCACATTAAAGGTGGGAAAAGTTTTGAAATTATTTATGTGGTCTCATTTTTTTTACATCAGAAAAACCTATCATTTTAACAGGGTGTGTACACTTTCTATCTCTACTGTATAAACAGTTTAATCAGGTAATCAGAGAGTTTATGTGGAACGGGAAGAAGCCCAGAATAAACATACACAAATTACATACAACTAGGAATTTAGGAGGATTGGGATTACCAAATATAGAATTTATATGAAATATCATTTGAAATGGCTAAACACTGGGATAATGGAAATGAAAATCAACTGGCATGGATACAGATAGAAAATGAGCTTACTGCCCCCTTTGGGCCAATAGAGGCATTGTCACAAAAAACATGCAAGGCACAGATGCCAGCCCAATCCTGGAGCGCTCCAGAGACATGTGGATTAAAGCTCATAAAATGTTACACTTTTCTCAGTATAAACAGGGATACTCCTTAATCTGGAACAATCCTTTAATTCGGATTGGGAAGAAAACTATTCTCTGGGAATCGTGGTTGAATAAAAATATCAGGAAAATCAGCGACTTATATTGAGCAGACATTTTACAGTCATTCCATTAGCTTAAAGACAATTTTAGTTTAACAGATAAAAGGGAATTCTGGCATTATCTACAAATTAGGAGCTGTATTAAGAGTCTAGGAGTTGTGTTAAGCAAAAAGGAGAACAAACTGGTATCATATTTTAATCTGCCAAGGAGTGCAGTTTTTTACAAAATGATGGCAGACACTGTTCGGTAAATGTGAAAATTTAAGAAAACTCTGGGAGAGGGATCTTAACTCAAATATAGAAGATAATGTATGGAAGATGATAGTAGCTGAAGCAGGGTGGTCAGTTAGAAATGCCCTTGGCAAATTTACACGCTACAAAATCATACACAGGTATTATTGCATGCCAGTTAAACTTCAAAGAATGGGACTTACGAAGGATAATTACTGCTGCAAGTGTCAAAAGGAAGCAGGCACTTTTCTTCATTTGCTGTGGGACTGTTCATTTGTTTCTCCCTTCTGGAAAAAAAGTAGTGAAATGTATAGGAGAGTGGTTACATAAGCCACTGCCAGAATCTCCATGGCTATGCTTACTGGGAGACCGATCTCGTCTACCACCAGATATATCCAAACAAAAATTTGGACTTGCACTGGCAGGGTTTATTGGTGCTTCAAGGATTGTTCTTCATCACTGGAAGAGTCAGACAAAGCCTGTCTTTGAGGAATGGCTAAAGTTAATAGCAGATATTGCCTCCTTTGAGTCATTAATAGCAAAGACTACTAACTACCACGGGAAGTTCTCTGAAGTCTGGTCTAATTTTCTAGTGTACATTAAGAAAGGAATATAAAGGATTAGAAATATTTACATGTTATGTGTAATGGTGCTTTATACCCTCCATTTTCTGCCTTTATTTACCTTATTATTTACTCTCCCCCCCCCTTTTTTTTTGCTTAGTGCCAGGATCTGTTATTGGTTGTGCTTATTGTAGCATATTTGTGTTAAGCTGTGATATATTGATTGTTTATAAAACTGAAAACACCAATAAAAATTTCTCTCATCTCATTATCTCTAGCCGCTTTATCCTTCTACAGGGTCACAGGCAAACTGGAGCCTATCCCAGCTGACTACGGGCGAAAGGCGGGGTACACCCTGGACAAGTCGCCAGGTCATCACAGGGCTGACACATAGACACAGACAACCATTCACACTCACATTCACACCTACGGTCAATTTAGAAATCACCAGTTAACCTAACCTGCATGTCTTTGGACTGTGGGGGAAACCGGAGCACCCGGAGGAAACCCACGCAGACACGGGGAGAACATGCAAACTCCACACAGAAAGGCCCTCGCCGGCCCCAGGGCTCGAACCCAGGACCTTCTTGCTGTGAGGCGACAGCGCCAACCACTACACCACCGTGCCGCCCCCAATAAAAATTTGAATTACAAAAAAAAACAACTGAACTGCATGCAAGGTAGCCTCATGACAAGTATCCTCAGTGTCCTCTGCATTAAAGGAATCATCAGTGTAACCCAAACAATTGTGTCCATACTGTCTTTGCAAAGTGGGAAAGAAAACAGGCTTCAACACCTTGGTAAAGATGCGAGGGCTACTGGTCAACCCCATGGGCAGGGCTCAAAACTGAAATAGTAAACTTTAGGTATTTTCTGAAATCAGGTGATATAGGTATGAAATAATAAGCATCACGTAGATCTATTGAAGACATAAAACACCCGGGTGTCATTAATTTTATGGCAGATTCATGTGTATCCATCTTAAATTTATGGTATGTTACTGCTTGGTTTAGGGACCTTAAGTTCAAAATAAATCTGTAAATCCCAGGTTCTTTCTTATAGGCATTAACAAAATAGGGGAAATAATTTCTCCTGTCTCTGGCTGAGATTTTTTAATGACTTGTTTTTGCAAAAAGGTGTCAATCTCCCCATCAAGAGCTTGTTGTTCTACCAATGAAAATTTGTACTTTGGATGTAAAGAGCTTGGAATGCAGGCAGGAATAGAAGCATAGTCAAATTCAATTTCACAGTTGGTGATACATTACACTACCGTTCAAAAGTTTGGGGTCACTTTGAAATTTCCTTATTTTTGAAAGAAAAGCACTGTTCTTTTCAATGACGATCACTTTAAAATAATCAGAAATACACTCTATACATTGCTAATGTGGTAAATGACTGTTCTAGCTAAATTCTACTAAGGCTACATCCACACGACAACGGCAACGAGATTTTTTTTTTTAAATATCGCGTCCACATGGGCAACGGATCAGTAAAATTTCAGGTCCATATGGCAACGCAACGCTTGCTGAAAACGATGCAATACACATGCCACACCACTATGTGCGCTGTAAGACGGTCCCATCGGAGACACCAGAACAATAGAAGAAGTAGACGCATGCGCATAAACCCCTTCTTCTGTAGCATTAGCCACACAAAGTTTTGATTATTAATCAGTAGCGTAAAACGAAAGACGCAGACAGAGGAATGAATGGGGGTAGATGGAAGCCGGTACGCCAACATTCTGATATCCTCCAGAATTCTTTAATGGTCCGGAATGAATTGAATGCTACACATTGATGGATTACTTTGTTCTTCTACACCCATTTTGAGGAATGTATTGTCGGACTTAAACCAACATCTGAAGAGGTGAGATCGCTCCTTTTTTTCCCTATTTTTGCTGGCGGGATTGTTTTTGGAAAGCTCACGGGTGGTGCGCGGTTTGGTACTGCTTCCGCAGTGTTTGGACTAAAGACTCTGCCCTAAGGGCTATTCTCTCACTCTCTCTCTCTCTCTCTCTCTCTCTCTCACTTTGCACCATTACACAATAAATATTCACAGTGAAAATATTTTGTAAGCACGTTTCATGAACCAAGTTATAGGATTTGTTGACAACTCGCATCGAGTTCATTACACTTCTACCCGGCGTGAAGCACTGACAGTCATGTAGTTGTGACGTCATCGTAAACAAATCCATTCTACTCATCCAGACGACTTCGCAACGGTGCCGTTGCCAGATTTTTTCACTCTGGAACCCGTTCTCAAAAGATTTCATTTTGGGGCACCCAAAACGCCGGTGCCATGTGGACGCCAGGCCGAAACGATAAACAATTTTATCAGATTCACCTGAATCCGTTGCCGTGTGGACAGGGCCTAAATGTCTGGTTTTTGGTGCAATATCTACATAGGTGTATAGAGGCCCATTTCCAGCAACTATCACTCCAGTGTTCTAATGGTACAATGTGTTTGCTCATTGCCTCAGAAGGCTAATGGATGATTAGAAAACCCTTGTACAATCATGTTAGCACAGCTGAAAACAGTTTAGCTCTTTAGAGAAGCTATAAAACTGACCTTCCTTTGAGCAGATTGAGTTTCTGGAGCATCACATTTGTGGGGTCGATTAAATGCTCAAAATGGCCAGAAAAATGTCTTGACTATATTCTCTATTCATTTTACAACTTATGGTGGTAAATAAAAGTGTGACTTTTCATGGAAAACACAAAATTGTCTGGGTGACCCCAAACTTTTGAACGGTAGTGTATAAAATAAATGGGCCAGACATGACGCTTCTCCATTCACTTAAACAGTTCTGCAGTTGACCAGCTTGAAAAGGTGAATTCGACCCAATAATGTTATTAATTTTATTCACATAACTAACCTGAATATTGGAGTCTAATTTCATGTCTCTCTGTTGGCTTGAGCTGTTGACCATTTTGCGCCTACTTTCAAGAGCCTTTCTCCCATAAAAATGGCCTCAAGTTGGTGGGATATGACTTGCTATCTCTTGAAGATGAGGGATTTAATCTATGACAATTTTGCATATTATAGGGATGAAAACTCTTTCGAGTAGCTTCTTGGATAACAAGTTCTTAGATAGTTAATTGGCTTTACTTACATCATCAATTTCTTTGCCAATATCATCTCCAAACAACTCTCCTGTTATTGGTGTAACAGAGTTGCAAAGGAAAGAAAACTGTGAACTGATCTCTGGTCTTAAAGATTCTTGGCGATTTAGCTCCCGGTTCCCAGCTAATGCCAATACTAAAGCATGTACAAGCATAGGTTTCATCTCTGTTGCTTTTTCACAAGCAGTTATCATGGCATACATTGAAGAAATAAAGCACTGTTGAGCTTTGTGGAATGCCTTATCTGCAGACTTGGTACTTCGACTTAATTGGTTCCAGACTGCTCTTTTAACTTTGGGGGAAACTAACAGAGGACAATTTTCTGGCCTAGGATATTGAGTTATCAGTTCTTCAAGCTTTGCCTTGGGTAATTTTCCTTTAATAAGCTCCTCTCCCATGTTTGGCTTTATTTATTTATTTATTGGTCAACAGAAGGACCCATCTTATCTGTTGTCAAGAATTCTTGTACAATATTATCAAAATTTGACTTTGAGGCATAACCCATTCAATAGTTAGCAATAGCTGCATCCACTGTCGGTGAGCCTTTTGAACTTTGATCATTATCAGAAGAGTCCTTATCTTTACCTTCCGATTCGTCATCATGTACAAGTTGGCCTTCAGTGTGTTTAGTGAGTTCTTCTTTCAACAAAGCAAATATATCTTTCATCTCAGCTTCCCAAGATGGAGTATCTGGGTACTTCCATCTATGGTGAATCGTCATTATAAAGCAAATATTTTGGGTAAAAATGAGCTCCAATGAGCAAATAAGTAGAATTCACATTCTTATGGTTTTCCTTCCCCTTATATGTGTGCTTGTTCTAACTACAAGCAATTTGCGACCACTAGAAACAATTAGCTAGCACTTCAATGTCCATGAGGTAGATACTGGTCCATCTTAACTTGAGAAACTACAACTTTCTTTCTCTTAGGCCCTGTCCACACGGCAACGGATTCAGGTGACTCCGATACAATTGCTTATCGTTTAGGCCTGGCGTCCACACGGCACCAGCGTTTTGGGTGCCCAAAACGCAATCTTTTTGAGAACGGGTTCCAGAGTGGAAAGATCTGGCAACGTTGCCGTTGTGAAGTCGTCTGGATGAGTAGAACGCATTTGTTTACGATGACGTCACAACCACATGACTGTGAGTGCTTCACGCCAGGTAGAAGTGTAACGAATATCACCAGGATATCACCAGGAAAAAGCCTTACAGAGCACTAGTGAGAGTGAAACACGAGCTTGGATATTATTATTATTATTATTATTATTATTATGTTCAGTGTTAGTTCACAGTAGTAATGCAGGAAGCAGAATAGTGACAGTAATAGTGAAGCAAAAACATGCAATTGTACAAACACTGCAGCTCTACAGCAAAATATTCATTTATGAAATGGTCTGATTCTTAACACCAGTAGTGCCAATGATCTTCTCATTGCGATGCGAGTTGTCAACAAATCCTATAACTTGGTTCATGAAACGCGCTTACAAAATATTTTCACTGTGAATATTTATTGTGTAATGGTGCAAAGTGAGAGAGACAGAGAGAGAGAGAGACTCTGCCCTTAGGGCAGAGTCAATCCTGCCAGCAAAAATAGGGAAAAAAAAGGAGCAATCTCACCTCTTCAGATGTTGGTTTAAGTCTGACAATACATTCCTCAAAAAGGGCGTAGAGGAGCAAATTAATCCATCAACGTGTAGCATTCAATTTATTCCGGACCATTAAAGACGCCGCCTTCCGAGTAGAATCATACGTCATCCTCGCCGCCATATTGGATAGGTCAAAGCGGAGAATAAAGATTCATGCGCTGCCTTTAACTGTACCAACAGGTTTACCGTCCAAACGAGATCACATGGGATTACCTTTCACAGGTGAGAAACAACAAATTAATCCATCAACATGTAGTATTCAATTTATTCCGGACCATTAAAGACGCCGCCTTCCGAGTAGAATCATACGTCATCCTCGCCGCCATATTGGATAGGTCAAAGCAGAGAATAAAGATTAGCTGCGTTTAACTGTACCAACAGGTTTGCCGTCCAAACGAGATCACATGGGATTACCTTTCACAGGTGAGACTGGAAAAATACTTTTCATTGTATTTGGTCATTATAATGTAATTTTACAAACAGATTTTCCTGACTTTGTGGCTAATATGAAGTCTCGCGCTTAATAGTTTATGCGCATGCGTCCTTACTTCTTCTATTGTTCTGGTGTCTCCGAAGGGACCGTCTTACAGCGCCCCTAGAGGTGTGGCATGTGTATTGCATCGTTTTCAGCAAGCGTTGCATTGCCATATGGACCTGATATTTTACTGATCGTTGCCCATTTGGACGCGATATATTTTTAAATAACATCTCGCTGCCGTTGTCGTGTGGATGTAGCCTTAAATGCTGAGTATAGAGTTGTGACAGAGGAACTATAACTTTCTTTCCTTGAATAACTGCCTACAAAAAGTATTATGGTGGTGTCAGTGAGGCACGAGGCATGCGACTTACAACTGTTAGGGATTTTGATAACTCACTGAAAACTTAGACTTCAAACTGGCTAACTTGCAATAATACTCGGTAAAAGAAGAAGAAAATTAAAGCAGAATAACCCCTTCAGACACAAGGAAAAATGCTATAGAACTTCATGCTATGGAACTTTGTGTGTACAATTGTACACATTATGTCCAAAAGGGTTAATATTCTTACCTGTAGATTTAAAGGCTAAAAAGAAAAGAGTGACCACAAACTCTCGAACAAGATATCCAAACACCATGGCTTAGTGATGTGTACTGACTAACCACAGCGGCACATGTGCATCTCATTTTAATAAGAAGTGATGTCACCAGGATTTGGTAGACTCTTCCTAAGATCTCAATGTCTCAAGGGGTGCAAATTGAAATAATCATATGGTATAAGTATTTAGGTATTCTTATTGACCAAAATCTGTCATCTAAATCATATATTGAAAACCTTGTATTGTCTTGAGGCTGAAACGTAAGTTTCTTTCTTAGGAATAAATCCTGTTTCTCCCTCCAAGCAAGGAAATACTATATTTTTATTTTTTTAAACCATTAAAGAAAGAACTTTATTTAAGGATGACACTAAATATCATTATAGATAATTTACACGTGGCCCTCAAGACCATTATTGGATTATGGTGATTTGTTCTTTATGAATGCCTCTGACCTGTACCTAAAGAAATTGGATACTGTACACTGAGTGCAGAATTATTAGGCAAGTGAGTATTTTGACCACAACATCCTTTTAATGCATGTTGTCCCACTCCAAGCTGTTTAGGCTTGAAAGCCTACTACCAATTAAGTATATCAGGTGCTGTGCATCTGTGTAATGAGAGGGGGTGTGGTCTAATGACATCAACACCCTATATCAGGTGTGCATAATTATTAGGCAACCTCTTTTCCTCTGGCAAAATGGGTCAGAAGAGAGATCTGACAGACTTTGAAAAGTATAAAATTGTGAGATGTCTTGCAGACGGATGCAGCACTCTTGAAATTGCGAAGATGTTGAAATGTGATCACCGAACAATCAAGCGTTTCATTGCAAATAGTCAACAGGGTCGAAAGAAGCGTGTGGGGAAAAAAAGGCGCAAAATAACTGCACATGATCTGCGGAAAATCAAGCGTGAAGCTAACAAGCAGCCATTAGCATCCAGTTCTGCCATATTCCAGAGTTGCAACATTCCTGGAGTGTCAAAGAGTACAAGGTGTGCAATACTGAGGGACATGGCCAAGGTAAGGAAGGCTGAAAAACGACCACCACTGAGTAAGGCACACAAGATAAAACGTCAAGACTGGGCCAAGAAATATCTTAAGACTGATTTTTCTAAGGTGCTGTGGTCTGATGAGATGAGAGTGACTCTTGATGGGCCAGATGAATGGGCCTGTGGCTGGATCAGTAATGGGCACAGAGCTCCACTCCGACTCGGACGCCAGCAAGGTGGAGGTGGAGTACTGCTATGGGCTGGTATCATCAAAGACGAGCTTGTTGGACCTTTTCGAGTTGAGGATGGACTCAAACTCAACTCCCAGACCTACTGCCAGTTCCTGGAAGAAACCTTCAAGCAGTGGTATAGGAAAAAGTCAGCATCTTTCAAGAAGAACATGATTTTCATGCAGGATAACGCTCCATCTCATGCGTCCAAATACTCCACTGCGTGGCTAGCCAGTAAAGGTCTGAAAGGTGAAAAAAATAATGACATGGCCCCCTTGTTCACCTGACCTAAACCCCATAGAGAACCTGTGGTCCATTATAAAACGTGAGGTCTACAAAGAGGGAAAACAGTACACCTCTCTGAACAGCGTCTGGGAGGCCGTGGTTGCTGCTGCACACAATGTTGGTCGTGAACGGATAAAGAAATTGACAGAATCTATGGATGGAAGGCTTTTGAGCATCCTCATGAAGAAGGGTGGCTATATTGGTCACTGATTTGTTTTTGTTTTGTGTTTGAATGTCAGATATGTTTATTTGCAAATCTGGAGTTGTCATATCAGTGTACCTGGTGAAAATAAATAAGTGAAATGGCTACATATTTGGTTTTTATTAAGTTGCCTAATAATTCTGCACAGTGAAAGTTACCTGAACACATACATATTCTCCTAAAATGGCCAAAACTAAAAACACCCCACTCTAACTTCCATACATATTCAGCTTTGATATTTAGGAGTCTTTTTGTTTGATTGAAACATAGTTGTTGTTCAATAATAAAACTAATCCTCAAAAATACAACTTGCCTAATAATTCTGCACTCCGTGTATACCATTGTGCCTTACGCTTTGTTACTGGATGCAGAAACTGCGTCCTCAACTGCTCTCTGTATACTGCAGCTAAGTGGCCATCTCTGTATGTCCACAGACTCTCGCACTAGCTGGCTTTTAGAGAAAATCATTCCTTAGGCTGGTTCCTTCTTATCTGTGTATGTACATGAGTAAAAACCAAAATCAATATGGCCTGTGCTCTCATGATATTTTACAAATGTTTGTTCCTAAAGTCATAATTGAACCTGGTAAAAAAAGCTTTTAACTACATTGATCCTCTCTCCTGAAATAATTTACAGAAGGAACCAAAATTGACAGAGTTTATCACTATGGGGAAATTTAAGTCAATTTTAAAGGATTGAGGGGGAAAAAACACTATTGGTCAATGCGATTGTTCTTAAATTTGTTCTTGATTCTGAAATTGTACATGTTCTATCTGTGATCTTTTATTGCAAAGAAACTGAATATTAGTGTATGCTTGTAATGACTGTACAGTGGTGCTTGAAAGTTTGTGAACCCTTTAGAATTTTCCATATTTCTGCATAAATAGGACCTAAAACATCATCAGATTTTCACACAAGTCCTAAAAGTAGATAAAGAGAACCCAGTTCAACAAATGAGACAAAAATATTATACTTGGTCATTTATTTATTGAGGAAAATGATCCAATATTACATATCTGTGAGTGGCAAAAGTATGTGAACCTCTAGGAGTAGCAGTTAATTTGAAGGTGAAATTAAAGCCAGGTGTTTTCAATCAATGGGATGACAATCAGGTGTGAGTGGGCACCCTGTTTTATTTATCTATCAAAGTCTGATCTTCACAACACGTGTTTGTGGAAGTGTATCATGGCACGAACAAAGGAGATTTCTGAGGACCTCAGAAAAAACGTTGTTGATGCTCATCAAGCTGGAAAAAGGTTACAAAACCATCTCTAAAGAGTTTGGACTCCACCAATTCACGGTCAGACAGATTGTATACAAATGGAGGAAATTCAAGACCATTGTTACCCTCCCCAGGAGTGGTCGACCAACAAAGATCACTCCAAGAGCAAGGCGTGTAATAGTCGGCGAGATCACAAAGGGCCCCAGGGTAACTTCTAAGCAACTGAAGGCCTCTCTCACATTGGCTAATGTTAATGTTCATGAGTCCACCATCAGGAGAACACTGAACATCAATGGTGTGCATGGCAAGGTTGCAAGGAGAAAGCCACTGCTCTCCAAAAAGAACATTGCTGTTCATCTGCAGTTTGCTAAAGATCATGTGGACAAGCCAGAAGGCTATTGGAAAAATGTTTTGTGGATGGATGAGACCAAAATAGAACTTTTTGGTTTAAATGAGAAGCGTTATGTTTGGAGAAAGGAAAACACTGCATTCCAGCATAAGAACCTTATCCCATCTGTAAAATATGGTGGTGGTAGTATCATGGTTTGGGCCTGTTTTGCTGCATCTGGGCCAGGATGGCTTGTCATCATTGATGGAACAATTAATTCTGAATTATACCAGTGAACTCTAAAGGAAAATGTCAGGGCATCTGTCCATGAACTGAATCTCAAGAAAAGGTGGGTCATGCAGCAAGACAACGACCCTAAGCACACAAGTCGTTCTACCAAAGAATGGTTAAAGAAGAATAAAGTTAATGTTTTGGAATGGCCAAGTCAAACTCCTGACCTTAATCCAATTGAAATGTTGTAGAAAGACCTGAAGCAAGCAGTTCATGTGAGGAAACCCACCAACATCCCAGAGTTGAAGCTGTTCTGTATGGAGGAATGGCTAAAATTCCTCCAAGCCGGTGTGCAGGACTGATCAACAGTTACAGGAAACATTTAGTTGCAGTTATTGCTGCACAAGGGGGTCACACCAGATACTGAAAGCAAAGGTTCACATACTTTTGCCACTCATAGATATGTAATATTGGATCATGTTCCTCAATAAATAAATGACCAAGTACTATAATATTTTTGTCTCATTTGTTTAATTGGGGTCTCTTAATCTATTTTTAGGACTTGTGTGAAAATCTGTTGATGTTTTAGGTCATATTTATGCAGAAATATAGAAAATTCTAAAGGGTTCACAAACTTTCAAGCACCACTAAGTGTTTGTATTTTACTGTTATAATACTGTTTATTTTTCTCCCTCAGGATTATTAAACTATTTCTGATTATAACAATGGTTGCTGCTTTCTTGGCCAGGTCACTCTTGAAAAAGAGATTTTAACCTCTGAGTTTTTTTTTTAAAACCTGGTTGATGATTTAAGTGTTGTGAAAAGGAATGGCAACATTATAAAGCTTTACTGTCCCAACTTTTTCTGAAATGTGTTGCAAGAATCAGAATTGAAATGTTTTTGTTTTGAAAAAAAAAAGCAATAAAATTAATGAGGTGAAACATCAAATAATGTACTGTTGTATTGTTTGTTTTGAGTGCAATACAGGTCAAAGATTATTTACAAATGATTGTTTTCAGTTTTCATTTCAACATACCATCCCAACTTTTCCTGATTTGGGATGTAGCTTTTCTGTTGGAGTTTATCAGTCTCTCACATCGGTCTGGAGAAATTTTGGCCCACTCTTTCCAAATTTGCTTAAGTTCATTGATGTTTGAGGGTATACGTTTATGCACAGCCCTCTTAAAATCCCACCTCTGCATCTCAGTGGTGTTGAGGTTTGGACTTCAATGTGTCCCAGGTACTGTGGCTGCAAAACAATCCCAAATCATCACCTGTCCAATACCATGTTTGACAGTTGGTATGATGTGTTTGTAGAGATACAGTGTGTTTGGTTTTTGCCAAACATGGCACTGTGCATGATGACAAAACATCACCTTGGTCTCATCAGTCCAAAGGATATTGTTCCAGAACTGTGGTTTGTTCACATGCAATTTTGCAAGTCTTAGTCTTGCTGCAATATTCTTTTTGGGGAGAAGGGGCTTTTTTCCTAGCCACCCTTCCTTGAAAGCCGTTCTGGTTCAGTCTTTTGGATTATGCTGTCAAGATCATACACATTTAAAGTGTTTTCCAAGGCCTGCCAGTCACATGATTAGTTCTTGGGTTTTTCTTGATATCTCTGAGCATTAAATGGTTGGCTTTGGACTGAGTTTACTGGAATGCCCACTCCTGGGATGATGGTCTTGAAGGCTCTCCATTTGTGAACAAACCTTCTGACTGTAAAATGGTGAATTTAAAAAATTGCTTATTGAATATATTTTTTTTTACAGTTAAAGGAAACTTTTTGATAACCCCTGATTTAGACAGAATATTTTGATAAAAATGAGTGAGTGGATTTTGCCAACTGGTGGGACTTTTTTTAACTTTTCTTTGAAATTATTCATACTACATTGTCATCTTGGAAGCATTCGACTTAAATCTTTAGAGCCCTCTAATGTTTAAAACAGCACAGATTCCAAGAAATGACTTGTGTTTGATAAAGCCTACAGCTTGTTGCAGCAACAGGAAGAAACAATGAGCAGTAAAAGCATATAAAATAAAAACATCCTAGTAATGTTAACCAGGATTATTAAATACAAAATCAGTTAGTACACAAGACAGTAGGCTGAGATAAGTCTCAAGAACAGAAAAATGAGTTACCCACAAAAAAGGATTCAGGTTGACAGCAGAACTCTTACTGGACAAATAAAAACCTTTTCCAGAGAAAAAGAAGAGGAAGAAAAATGTTGACCAGGACCTGAGGTACATTATCTGACTTCTAATACTTAACAATGTTGCTTCAAGACTGTAGTTTACCGCTTAAGCCCATTTACATTCCAAGATCTAAGGCTTAATATTCAGTAGCTATACTGAAAATGCAAAGAAATAAATCTAATATAGGATTAAGGAGTGGAAGTATGGAAACTTAAAGATAATAACATATTTCAAAAATACATGTGGAATAACATAATATGGAGGTTCCACCAAAAAAAAAAAAAATTAGACAACAGAAGCTCTGACATTTTTACTTTGTCAAGAAGTCCAGATTCTATAAATGTAGATTTTTTTTAATTTTTTTTTTTTTAGAATTCCTCAAAATAGTTTATTGCTGGCATCCAAAGCATTCCAGTGGCACAGAGGAAAGTCCTGTCCACCAGGCACATCATAATTCTGGACATTTTTATATGCAAAGGATAAGCAAGGCATAAAGTGTAACTCGACCCACCGCATAATTTTGAGAAATGCTAAAAAATGAGCATGAGATATTGTGTGTGCGCGCGTGTGTGTGTGGAGGGGGCTGACGGCAGGAGTTGCTCACTGGGTCTCAATTAGCATATGAGTGAAAATGATCAGTTTCACAGACTCCCAGGTGGGGTTTACATTAGACCGTATCAGCGGATCATCAGATTAACGTTTTTAAAACGATTAGTGTGCACACAGCAACACCAATACACGATTCGCGTGCACACAGCAACACCAATACACGGATACGCTCGGCTCCGCAGGCATCCTGCGCTCCAAATCACTGCGCCCTGAACAGCGAATGCCCTCTGGAGGGTGCGCACTCCGGCCCTGCACAGCTCACAGAGCGCGCGAGTGTAGTGCACAAGCAGTGATTCAGGACTGAGCCGCTGTGTGTGTGATCCCAGCACATATCACTTACCACTTGCAAGTGGAAGGATGGCAAGCCTAAAGACAATCATAACTACACAATGGGCAGTATTTGCATCAGTATTTGCAGTATTTTCATACTTTTATACTCTTTAATGAAAGGTGATACAAGGCGGAAGTCCGCGCCGTTTTTCAGCAGTCGCGTCACATGACCAACGCTAGCGAATCAGGAAGGTGGATGTCACAGTGACGTTGTCCAATGACGACGCCAGCTAGAGCTCAGCACAGCGTATCCACGTATTCTCAATGTTTACACAGCACCGGAGCTGACACGATCTGGATTGAATATGTGGACCCTGGCGGATTTCCGTTTCCCAGCGTTTCCAGGCGGTTTAATGTAAACGGACAGTGCATCCGTGAAGAAAACGAGACAGATACGGTCTAATGTAAACTTGGCCCCAGTCAAGGGTGGAGTCTGGGGAGCACACCTCTGGTTAGAGGGCATTAACATTCTTCTTTTTTAAATATAAATTTCATTTCATAGACAAGTACCAAATGGTCAACTCTACATTAGCATTGGCCAAGGAAGGTTCAGGATGACTTTAAACAGTAGATTTTTTTTTTTTTAGCCATTTGCACATTTTGAGCCATTTTCAACCTATAAAGGAGCGCAGGTGGCCAAGTGGTTAGAGCGCTTGACCGCTAAGTGAACAGTCCCTGGTTCGAGCCTCGGCTCGACGGGGATCTGGGGCTCGCTCCCTGTCCACCCAGTAGTGAATGGGGACCTGGTGGAAACACTGGGGAAGTTAAAGGCGGCGAGGAAAGGAACTGGCCACCCTACCTCACTATGCCGATGGCCCAGGACAAGTGCGCTCTCTAACAGGCACTCCCCCAATGTATGAAAACGTATATGGGACTCCCTTTGCTTTGCAACCTATGAAATGCATTTTATAATAATGGATTTTTATACAAATGGTAACTTTGTCAATATTAACAGCAACATTAATGTTTCATCACAGTACAGTCATATAATTTAGATTACAACCTAAAAAACACCACACACATTTAAATGTGTAGTACCTCTTTAGTGTACAGTTTCATTTAAACGTTATAATAACCAAATAAATAAATTTTAGCTAATATATTTCCCATGGGTGGCATAGTGGTGTAGTGGTTAGCACTGTCACCTCACAGCAAGAAGGTCCTGGGTTCGAGCCCAGAGGCCAACGAGGGCCTTTCTGTGTGGAGTTTGCATGCTGTCCTCGTGTGGGTTTCCTCCGGGTGCTCTGGTTTCCCCCACAGTCCAAAGACATGCAGGCTAGGTTAACTGGTGACTCTAAATTGACCGTAGGTGTGAATGTGAGTGTGAATGGTTGTCTGTGTCTATGTGTCAGCCCTGTGATGACCTGGCAACTTGTCCAGGGTGTACCCCGCCTTTCGCCCGTAGTCAGCTGGGATAGGCTCCAGCTTGCCTGCGACCCTGTAGAAGGATAAAGTGGCTAGAGATAATATGACCACAGAACAGTTTTCCACTTTGCCACAGTCCATTTTAAATGAGCCTTGGCCCAGAGAAGACGTCTGCGCTTCTGGATCATGTTTAGATATGGCTTCTTCTTAGAACTATAAAGTTTTAGCTGGCAACGGCGGATGGCACGGTGAATTGTCTCATCTCATCTCATTATCTCTAGCCGCTTTATCCTTCTACAGGGTCGCAGGCAAGCTGGAGCCTATCCCAGCTGACTACGGGCGAAAGGCGGGGTACACCCTGGACAAGTCGCCAGGTCATCACAGGGCTGACACATAGACACAGACAACCATTCACACTCACATTCACACCCATGGTCAATTTAGAGTTACCAGTTAACCTAACCTGCATGTCTTTGGACTGTGGGGGAAACCGGAGCACCCGGAGGAAACCCACGCGGACACGGGGAGAACATGCAAACTCCACACAGAAAGGCCCTCGCCGGCCCCGGGGCTCGAACCCAGGACCTTCTTGCTGTGAGGCGACAGCGCTAACCACTACACCACCATGCAGCCCACACCAATAACATGCTACGGTAAAAAAAAAAAAAAAAAGACTACAACTCATTTTATAGCTCAGAAATTCATACAAGACCAGCTACCATCGTAACATTCTGTAATAAATCGCAGATTTATAACTAAATTTTTATATGGCGTAGTGATTTTAAGTTACTACTTTTGGTGAGGTAGTGACCTTGACCCTGAGGCTTTCCGTTTAGATCAAAACACACGATCGTACTGGTTTTGGGTATGCGGAAAATGGAGTTACAACGGTGATCAAATATTTTGCATGATGTTCTATTACAGTTATGATTATTCTGTGAGCGCACCAATCCTTAGGTATATAAAGTTACAACTTAACCTCCTAAGACCTTGTATGGCATGTATTTTTAATTTCTCTTTGCTATTTGGGCTGATTGGCACCTGATGAGTGTAAAAACAAATAATTATCTTTTTACATGATGTAGTTTCTGAGAAAAATGATGTCCACATATGAGGACTTTTGTTTTAGATTTCAATAAAACACAATGAAGTCACAATTAAGTAATGATGTGCAAAACTCTATTTTGTGCCTGAACACAGCAGCATTTTTCTTGAGTGCAAAACAAAAATAGAAACAACAATTGTGCCCTTTTGAGCAATATGGCTCATTTAAAGTGCTGCTTCAACAGTTGCACAAAGACAAAGTAAAAAGCAAACATTTTGTATTGTTACTGTTCATTTAAATTTCTGAACACTGCATGAAACATTTCACTTACACTCCAAAACTGCTACTTCAAACTTTTTTTTTTCCCTATGGGAACATGTTTACACCTGTGTGTGAAAGGCTGTGTAACAGTTGCGATCTGCCTGTAAGCAGAGGAACAGCTTGCATGTAACACACTGCACTCGAGTTTTCCCTGAGCAGCCTTTGGCTCTGCAGCGCGCTGCATTCTTCATGTTTACCATCTCTGGCAGATGTGCATTAGCCCTCCTGCGGAATGAGACATGGGGCAATGCCTTCACTGGACGCTTTTTCCCTTGGAATGACACGTCTGGGTCATCTTCCTGCTCTGAAAAGTCAGAGTTGTCATTGGCATGCTGAGCCAAGAAGGTCATGGCCACTTCCATACGAAATTCAAGGAACTGCATGATGTTCTTCTTTGGTGTGCCACATACAGTGAGGTCTTTGCAATACAGTAGCCAGCTGTTGGCTAAAGCCAGATCTGTAAAGTGCATTAGCATCCGCAGCGTCCATTTCTTTGTACGGCCACTCATGCGATAGTAACTCATCATGCTATCGACAAGGTCAACTCCACCCATCTTGGAGTTGTATTCACGGATGATATTTGGTCGCGAGATGATCACATATCGTTTCAGCTTTTTGTCCCATCTCTGGCAGTAGTCTTCTGGTTCTCTATCATGAACTGCAGACATCATCAATACCAGTTTATTGTCATACCACTTCACCACGCAAATCTTTCCATCCTCAGTGCTAACTTGTGCTGAGGTACCTCTTCCATCCTTTTTCATTCTTTTGTCAGTTGGTAGCTTCTGTACTGCTGCAGCAACCCGATTCTTCATAACTGTACCAGTTACATACACCTGCTTCTTCATCATGTGTTCCACACCTTGGATGGATGTGAAGAACCGATCACAGTAGATATTTGTATTAGGATGCAGAGTTTGAGACAGAAAATCTATAACCAAGCCTCCCAAACCCAGATCCCCTGGTTCTTCAACCTGCTCAAGGAGTGCATCTGCACCTTGATAAATGTCAAAATCCAGCACAATACCATCTGCTGTTGCACAAACAGTTTTTTATGCCAACTGGACTTGGTTTCATTGGCAGATATTGTTGGCACGGACAAGCTCCTGTGAATGGAATCATCTGCTCATCAATGGAAATGCATTCTGGTCGAGCCTGAGATTTGCAGCCTTTCAGAATGCGGTTCAGAAAAGGCCTCACCTTCCAGAATTTATCACACTCTCTCAGATCCTCTGGAACATCATCATCAATGAGCACTTTGAGTGATCTCCTCAGTCTGAAGAATCTGTCATGTGTGAACTTGTCAGTGATGGCAGGGAATTTAAAGGTTTTGGACCAGTACATCCTGATTGCAGGATACGGTACGCAAGACATCAAAATACAGGCACCAAAAAAATGATATACAGTAAGCCCTCAGTATTCACGGGGGTTAGGGACCGAACATGGCCGCGAATAAGCCAAAATCACGAATACTTGTAACCCCCCCCCCCATAAAACTGCTCACAAATGCTTATTTTGATGTCTAAAACACTCCCTATACCCTAGGCCAGGGGTCTTCAATCCTATCCACAAAGGGCCAGTGTGGCTGCAGGCTTTCATTCCAACCAAGCAGGAGCTACACCTGATTTCACTTGTTTAATCATTTCACCCTCGTCTCCAGTCAACAATCAAGTGAGCCTCCAATTTGGCTGTAATGAAAGCCTGCAGCTACACCGGCCCTTTGCGGATAGGATTGAAGACCCCTGCCCTAGGCTATGATCCCAAACCGTAGTGACAAGCCACTGCCGCAAAACTCTTCCCTTCCTTTAGCATATCGAGAAGTCCTACCTTCTCCTGCAGCGTCATTACCTTCTTCTGGAGCTTAGGTTCCTTGGCAGGAGCCTTAGAAGATGCAGAGCGTTTAGGAGCCATTGTAGGGCGTAAAAATTATTCAAAAATACCAAGAACGCACAACACGTGAACAAGTCTGAACTACGGGAACCGCAAGACTGTACAATGCACTCATTCGTATCAGCCAATGAGCAGCAGCCCGCCATTCAAACTTCAGCCAATAGCGAGCGAGCATTCGGCTCCGAGAATGTAGCAGTGCGTAAACGTTCGCAGTGCGTAAACGTTCCATATGTTCGCCGCAAATGACCGCGAATCGCTGAGATTTCCGCGAATGTATAGGAGATATGTTCTATATAAAATCCTGCGAATACTGAACCGCGAATAGGCGGGGGTCTACTGTATTTCATCAGTGGATGTGTTGAGTGGGTTCCCACTTCTAGCCAGTGATGTAGCATTAGAGCAATCTGCAATCATTTTCATCAAATCTTTATCAATATACTGTTCTATGTAGTCCAGTAGGGTCCAGTTCTCTCTGTCCTGCACAGTTTCCTCCTCATGCTCAAACTGGGCTTGATTTGGTGTTAGTGAAGAAGCCCTCCATCGCATCCCATGCCCTTTCTTGGACTGTTCTTGATGGCTTGGTCCTGGTGTTGTTTCTTCAGGGACATTGTTTGAGACATCAGCCTCATCTTGCTGTGTCCGAGAGCGATGTCTAGGAGTGCATGATCTGGCAATGTCACGATCTGAACGATATCCTTCATATTCATCACGGAGACGTTTACGTCCCCTGATAAGCTGAGAGGGCTGTGGAATGGGGTCCTCATACCCACTACTGTCCTCCTCACTGCTGCATGGCTCCTGTCATGGGGGTTGATATTCAGCGTCCCCTACGGGATCATCGATGTCTGACAAATCTTCCACCTCTGAGTTGTCTCCACCAATTAACCCCAGTAACTCCAGTGCTTTTGACAGAGAATAACGCTCTGGAAAAATACATCATGAGAAAAATCTAATTAAAAATTATGTAGATTTATTCATCAAACATGCTATATCTGCTTGTACTGTAGTAAACTATTGTTTTTTGTCTAAATCATCCCAAAATACAATTTCATTCTCACATTTTGTTGCTAGCATAATATGACTCCCTCTGTCCACATTTGTGGACATTGTCAACAAACTAACAAAACTAAGTTCGCAAGTCCACATATGTGTACATCATGTTTAGTGACATAGTAAATCGTTACAGTTACTAACTTTTGTAAAATTTGACTTCCATAACAAACATTGTTTGTTCTCTCACTTGTTCTTTCAACAAGTCCTGGCCGAGGCGCATTTTCTTCCTCTTCTTGGAGAAGTTCACTGCAACCATGACATGTAACTTGTCATCGTCGATGGTGTAGCCGAGGCCCAGGGCTTTGTTATCCTCTTCGGTGAGTTGGTTTGGCAGGATCATGGTGTTTGACTCGATCTTCTCACCTCTCGACTCGCTCCTCCCACTTTGATCCGAGTAGATCCAGGGCTTCATGAAGAACCCTCCTGCTTGAAGGATCTGCTCAATGTTGGATGTAAGGCGTTTCAGGTGGTCGAGGTTGTTGTGGGAAGTCAATATGTCATCGACATAGGCATCCTCTTCGAGGACACATCTGTCCTCTTTGAAGTGGTTGAATGAAGGCAGGCTGGCGGTCTCTCGCATGGCAACTTGGGCTATGCAACCAGCAGGTTTGTCTCCAATGTTGACTCTTGTTATGGCGAATTCTTCGATCTCTGCATCTTCTGTGTCACGCCACAGAAATCTGTGCAGGTGGACTTCTCTTTCTTCAAGCCAGACAGAGTTGTACATTTTGCGGATGTCCCCTAAAGCTGCGAAGACACCAGTACGGAACCTCAGCAGGACACCTCTGATCGGGTTCAGGACGTCAGGGCCTTTGATCAGGATGTCGTTTAGGCTGAGGCCACTGTACTTCTGGCTGCTGTTCCATACTAGTCTCACTGGGGTGGAGACTGAATGTGGATTTGGGGCTATCAGGTGACTTATATACCACACTGGCCCGGTCCAGCTTTGCAGAACCTCTTTGGACAGCTTCACTGCAGCTCTGCGGCTCACCATTTCGTGGACTTGTGAGGCGTAGGCCACTTTCCACTCCGGTTCCTTCGCCAGCTGCCTCTCAGTTCTGCGGAACGTGGCTTCAACTGCTTTCTTGTTGTTGGGAAGAGATGCTGGGTCTTCTTTCCATGGGTACTTGGCGTGCCAGTGTGGTTCAGGTCTGTGGTGGTCTCCGGCCACATAAGTCAAGCCGTCCCTCACCATCTCCATCTCCCTTTCTTCGGCCAGTGTCATTTCTTTCCCACCAGGCTGACAGTTCCCGCAGCGACATCCTCCACATCTCGGTTCACAAGCTGCTCCAATGCTTTCCCATTTCCACCACTTCAGGAAGTCTCTGTTGCTAGTGGCTGTGTTGGACTGGGAGCTAGGATGTCTGGGAGACTGGCGGGAAACTGGGACTTTGCAGGTGAGTTCGGTGTATCTGACAGCTGCAGTGCGCATGGATCTTGCAAAGTGAGTCTTGGAGGTGTGGGCCGTTAAGGTGACTTCTTCAAAGAGGTCCGGGTGTGTGCCTCCAATGGTTTTGCCAAGCAGGCCATCCCAGAGCACCAAGTCACCGACGGAACGAACCTTCTGGGGTACCAGCTGCCCTTCTTTGTGGCTGATGAGGAGTTGGATCTCCTTTGGTCTTGCCAGATCTTCCAAGGAGATGTCTGAGAAGATTTTCTGCAGTTTTTTCGCCGGGACATGTCTGTGGACTTCCGCTATTTTGTCAAGTCCATAGCAGATGAGTTGGTGTGTTTTGAGTGTGCCCCTTGGGGTGCTGACTCATATCTTCAGCAAATAGTGCTTGGTTGCAACAGACACCTTCATCCCTCCAATGCCATGAATCTCCAGCGTAACGTCTTCACTTCTCAGGTTCAACTTGCTCGCAGCTTTGTGCGTTATGTAGTTTGTGTCTGCTGCCAGGTCGATGAGGGTCCCGACACTCTGTCTGTCATTGGCAGTGACATTGAGGAGCATTAGGATGACTGGGTACTCAGTGAGGCAGTGTTTATCTAGAAGACCTCTCTCAGCAGCACTGGAGTTGAATGCCCTGGATGCTATGTTGCAGAAGGCATCTCGACACTGTTGTGCCAGCTCTGGTGTGAGTTTGGAGAGGAACTGCTCCTGGGTGTCAGTGAGTCTTCTGCCCTCAGCCCTCACTGGACTGAACTTGGGTGTTCTTTGGGACTGGGGTCTGAAGACTCAAGTCAAGTGTATGTGAGCATCAGGGTTTCCCACACTCGAAAGGGAAGGACTCGGACACAGGATTCCACTCGTCTTGTATTTTATTGGTTTCAGTGGAACTGACGTTAGAATCAGAAGTAGAATCAGAGGTAGAATCAGAAGTAGAAGCTAGAAGCTTGGAGCTTGAAGCCGAAGCTAGAAGGTGAAAAACCTTTAAACATACAAACATAAAATAAATGTATGAATAAATGCCTGTTTTTCTACAACAAAGCATGTGTGAATAAATGCTTGTTTTTCTATAACAAAGCCCAAGTTAATTAGGCAACAATATATAAATATTTATGTATAAGGTAAATTAAGTATATTTTAACCATTTTTAATCATTCAGGTAATATGTTGCTGAACAAATATAAATGAACAGAAAACCAGTTTTAAACTAAGAACCATTTTAACCATTAGCCCTTTCACAGGCAGTTTAACTGAAGATATTTTACTACACGCCACTGATAAAGAAAGTTTAAACCATTAAACCAATCACAGGTAAGGAACAAACATTTCTCATGCCCACGGATTACTGCGAGCGCAGCGTTTGCATATAAAAAAGTTCAGTGGGTTTACCGGTAGCCTTTTTTGTCCTTTTTTCCCTGATGTGCTGTAAAGTTTGTGTTAGTAGTGAATTCTCTTTGCAACTGCTGCGCTGCTGCTTCGTTACAAACTGAATGTCAACGCTAGTTAGCAGGGCAGCGGTCGTTCTAGAACGATAGTTCTAGAACGACCGCTGCCCTGCTAACTAGCGTTGTGATTGGCTGCCCTGCTAACTAGCGTTGTGATTGGCTGCCTGTTCAGCACAGCGTGCGTGCGGTGGTAGCGCAGTGATTCAGCATAGCAGGAAGTGGCGGAGGCAGCTGTCAATCATGTGAGCCTGCGTTCAGGCACTCCTTGTGGCAGGTCGCCGCAACACCTCCCACTCGATCTTGGTGTGGCGCGACACGGGAAGATCGCACCCATCAGGCGAGCTGGTCTCTGCTGACTTGTTCCTCCACTGGGAGGAGGACGATGAGGCATCGCACATCCCGATGCAGTGTGGTACCCTGTGGGTCCCAGGACTTTTCGGTTGGCTTTGGAGTCTTCACCTGAGCACGTCCACCTAGGGGGACTTTCACATGGACATCCCGGACAATGCCTTTGGAGTCTGTATTCACGCTGACCACTCTTGCAAGCTTGAATTGCCCCCTCAGTGCGTTTTGGTCGCAGAGCCACACTATGTCTCCGACGGCAACATTTCTTTTTGCAGTGTGCCACTTGCTGCAGATGAACAGGTTCGGACCTACAAGTTGGCTCCAGGACCTCCAGAAGTGGCTAACTTGTGTTTGCATTTCTTGCAGTCTCTTGAAGGGGTAGGTGGTGTAGTCTACTGTTTTGAGGTCTCCAGTTTGTGTGGCTCGGCCAAGCAACAGTGTGTTTGGGGTTACGTAGTTGATGCGGTCCTCACGGCTCTGAACTCTGGCAGCGATTGGCCTTTCGTTGGCAAGGTTAGCAGCTAGCTTAAGCACTGTCAGGAACTCACTGAAGGTAAGGCCTCCTCCGCCACCAAGGCTTTGCAGAGCTCTTTTGGTGACCTTGACAGCAGCTTCAGCAGCACCATTCCGGTGGGGTGAGTCAGCTGGAAGGATTTTCCACGTCCAGCAGGTACCGTTTTTGGCAGCATACTCTTCAAGTGATTCTTTGTTCAGTTGTCTCAGGTAAGTATACATTTCTTCCAGGACAGGTTTCGCTCCAATGAAGTTTGTTCCAGAATCGGACCAGATCTTCTGCGGATGACCACGGATTGAAGTGAACCTCTGGTAAGCAAGGAGGAAGCTCTCTGTTGTTAGAGTGTTTGCCAGTTCGACATGGATTGACATACAGCAGAATAGTACGCCCCATACTTTCATGCTTGCTCTCCTTCTGACATCATCCTTCACTTGATATGGTCCGAACAGGTCGACGGATGTGAACTGGAATGGCGCAGCTGGATTGACACGCTCTTCAGGTAAGTCACCCATGATTTGCTGACAGGTTCTTGCTCTTTCCTTCTTGCAGATGATGCAGTTGTCGACAGCTTTTTGGGCCAGAATTCTTCCTCTTATCACCCAGGCTCTCTTTCGCATCCGCAGCAGAGTTCCTGCCACTCCGTCATGTCCCTCACTGTGTGCTTCACGGGCCAGGAGAGTGGAGACCCAGGCTTGGTATGGTAGCAGGGGAACAGCATTATGGTCCTCTTTGAAGGCCCTCCACACATCAGGATTCCAGTTACTTGGTCTTTGTATACAACAAGCCTGTCAGTAGTTGTATTTGGGAAGTTCACACCTTCTTGCGCTGCCAGACATAGTTTCAGGAACACGTTTTTCTTTTCGCTGACAGTGATGACACCAGATGACGGTATTGCCTCCCACTTTGCTTCATCTCCCCTCTTGGCATGCAAGAGCTTCTTAGCCGCCCTCCAAATCCATGCAACCATCCCGACCAGCCGTCTTAGACTGCTGAAGCGCCTTTCGTCCAATAGATTTTGGACTGCTGCTACTGTTGGTGGCGGGTTTCTGGACTTGGATTGTGCTTCGTCCTGGACTGCAATTGGGCTTTGTGTCTTCAGCTGACTTCGGGTGAGTACAGCAGTGAATGTTTTCTTCTGCATTTTTGTGACGTTGTCTCTTGCCTGTGCAGCAACATCTTTCACTGACTTTTTTGGCCACTCACTCTCAGGAAGCTGAAGGAACTGCGGACCTGACTGCCACTTGGATTTCTCGATTAGGTCATCAGGACTGGCCCCTCGGGTGATAATATCTGCAATGTTCTTGGCACCTGGAATCCACCACCAATCTCGGATGTCAGTGCTGCTCTGGATCTCACCAACTCTGTTTGCATAGAAGGTTTGGTATCCACAACTTTCATGCTGTATGGCACCCAAGATGGTCTGGCTGTCGACTAGATGATACCACCTCTTGACCTCGAGTCAGCAGTGCTTTTGGAAGTAATTCTTCAGCCGTGCTGCAAAGACTGCTCTGCACATTTCTGCTTTCACAGGGTCACCTTTATGGTCAAGGGGGGTCAGCTTAGCCTTGGCCTCAACTAGCCTTACTACGACACCATGGCTGCAGCTCCAACACAGGTACAGCACGGCACCATATGCACACTCACTGCCATCAGAGAAGGTGATTGCACATGGTCTTTCAGCTGGATCTGGCGGTGTGAGAGCTCTGGGAAATCTAACTTGGCTCAGCTCAGCGTACTCTTCGAGGAGCTTTATGGCATCGTCTCTGAGCTCTCTGGACAAGGCAGCATCCCAGGTGTCTTTATGGCCTCGGCACTGTCCAGTTCATTTAAGTCGTAGAGAGCTTTTTCCACTGTTTGGATGAGCTCGATGACTCTTCTTGGCTGGCTGGCTTTGACTGGAGGAGTTGCTTGTAGATCTTCAATGACTTTTGCCTCTTGGAAGGCCCTGCAGATCAGGATGGCTCCCTTCTGTTTTGCTGGGGCCACAAGGCCGAGAGGGTCATAGAGACCAGAGACTTGGCTTAACAGCTCTCTTCTGGTTAGTGGGTCAGGGGTTTGGTAACTGGACAGAGGAGGTAGTGGTGTTGATCTTTGCATTCTGGATTCCCGCACAGGTAAGTGGTTTTCTTGCAGCTTTCACCAGTGTGGACTTCAAGGCATCTTTTGCAGGCACCGAGTTGTTGTGCTGCATCCCTCTTCCCCGATGGCTTTAGGTTGGTTCTAAACTTTCTGCAGAAGTACAGTTTTCTTCTGTGCTTTGGGTCACCACAGACGATGCAGCCTGCTGTATCACCGTTGGACGACACTGCCGGACTGTTGGTTGCTTTTGTTCTGGCTTGCTTCAGGAACTTGGTCTTGTCCTTGGCAGGTTCAACGCCATCTTTCAGTTGGTCAAGTTGCTCATATATGGCTTTCTGTGACTTTAGGTAAGCCAGCAGCTTGTCAAAGCGGTTGTGACGGTCCACAGCGTTACTCACGTCAGTAGCATAGGTGAGCCAGTCTTTCTTTTAAGTTTCTGGAAGCTTGCCCTCAATGGATTTGGTCACAATGGGGTTCTTTATGGCCTCGGCACTGTCCAGTTCATTTAAGTCGTAGAGAGCTTTTTCCACTGTTTGGATGAGCTCGATGACTCTTCTTGGCTGGCTGGCTTTGACTGGAGGAGTTGCTTGTAGATCTTCAATGATCTCGAGAGCAATGTTGGCTTGGTTCCCAAACCGGTTATCCAGGACTCTGAAGATTTCATTTGAGGAGCTGTAGGTCGACAGGTGTAGGTTTCCAGCCACCTTTTCATCGATGCTGTTGAGCAGCTGGAATTTCTTGACCTCTCTAGACCCTGTCGGTTCACCCTGCTTCTGTAGAGCTTCCCACTCCTTCCACCTGTAGTAACTTCGCTGGTTGCCAGCAAACTTTGGAAGGGCTGTGGCTTTCAGCTTTATTGCTGGCACTGGAGCTGTATGGTGGACAGTGGGCTCTTCAGATTCTGTCTTGATTTTTGCAGCTTTGATGAAGGCGGCCTTGCGCGACACCAGCTGGGGAAGTTGTACTTCGAGCTCTATCATGCGGTGATCAAAGTCTCTTTGCTCTGCAGCGGGAGCCCAGCAGTTCCAGTCACGGTGCGCTTCTTTTGCCTTCAGCACCAACATCTCAAAGTGCTTCAGCATGAACTCATATGCCTCCAGAGTCACGTCGAGCTGGGCAGAGGAGACGCTCTTGCAGTCAGCTTCAGCGATGTATAGAGCAAGGGGCAGCTCTTTCTCCCCATACGATTCCCAGAGTGTTTGTTGAATTAGGAGCTTTGCTTCTTTAGTCCTCTGCTTACAGTATGCCTCTATCTTCTCCAGGTCGGCTTTCTTCTCGGCGCCCAGGTCCTCTACAGCGGCTGCGGCTGCTTCTGCCATGTAGGCGGCCTCAATCTCTTCGTTCGCCTCCATGAGTCTCGAGCTTTCTGCTGTAAGCTTGTTGAAGTTTTGCTTTAGCTCCTCCACAGTCATCTCCGAGTGTGTTCTTGCAATGCAGTTAGCAAGACGGGAGAAAAGTCTTTTGGCTGTGGTTCGCTCTGTTTTCAGTTCTTCTAATGACTTTGCCATTTCGTTTCTTTTTTCCAGATGACTTCAAGCTTTATCCTCCAGGCCCCCAGGTGAAGTGTCTTCCCTCTCTGTTGGGTTGTGGCACGAGTGGAGTCTTGCTTCTTGGTCACTGGTTTCGGTTTGATGCACTGGTGCAGTGGTGATTCACTGGCAGTCGTCTGGCAGTCGTCAGTTTCCACTGGTGCATCGGTTTTTCACTGTCAAGTGTATGTGAGCATCAGGGTTTCCCACACTCGAAAGGGAAGGACTCGGACACAGGATTCCACTCGTCTTGTATTTTACTGGTTTTCAGTGGAACTGACGTTAGAATCAGAAGTAGAATCAGAAGTAGAAGCTAGAAGCTTGGAGCTTGAAGCCAAAGCTAGAAGGTGAAAAACCTTTAAACATACAAACATAAAATAAATGTATGAATAAATGCCTGTTTTTCTACAACAAAGCATGTGTGAATAAATGCTTGTTTTTCTATAACAAAGCCCAAGTTAATTAGGCAACAATATATAAATATTTATGTATAAGGTAAATTAAGTATATTTTAACCATTTTTAATCATTCAGGTAATATGTTGCTGAACAAATATAAATGAACAGAAAACCAGTTTTAAACTAAGAACCATTTTAACCATTAGCCCTTTCACAGGCAGTTTAACTGAAGATATTTTACGACACGCCACTGATAAAGTTTAAACCATTGAACCAATCACAGGTAAGGAACAAACATTTCTCATGCCCACGGATTACTACGAGCGCAGCGTTTGCATATAAAAAAGTTCAGTGGGTTTACCGGTAGCCTTTTTTGTCCTTTTTTCCCTGATGTGCTGTAAAGTTTGTGTTAGTAGCGAATTCTCTTTGCAACAGCTGCGCTGCTGCTTCGTTACAAACTGAATGTCAATTCTGCCTATCATTCTAGAATGACCGCTGCCCTGCTAACTAGTGTTGTGATTGGCTGCCTGTTCAGCACAGCGTGCGTGCGGTGGTAGCGCAGCGATTCAGCGTAGCAGGAAGTGGCGGAGGCAGCTGTCAATCATGTGAGCCTGCATTCAGGCACTCCTTGTGGCAGGTCGCCGCAACAAACATTGAACACTTTTATACATATCTGAACAAGAATCAGCCATGAAATATGATCAAATTTTTTACCTGGTCGATGTTTGGATTGGGAGTTGCCATCTGAACTTCTGGGTGTGTTTTCAGCCATCTTGAATCTAACCTGTAATGTGTTATACTCTTCTGCCACCACTAGGTAACAGTATAATGGCCTCATAAGTGGACACCAGGCCCTTGTAGAGCAAAATTTAGTGTTGTGGTCTAGACGACCCAAAATGTGATGTTCACGCATATGGACACCAAGTCCTAGGAGGACCTACAATTAGTGATAACTGTAGACTTTTCAGTGGACTACAACCTTTTTAAGGGAATGCGATGTAGTCAACCATTTATCATGTCCCAGATCAAGCCGCCATTTTTCCACAAATTTTCAGAATTTTTGCCAAATTCTGAATAGAGTATTCACATCAAAGATTTAGTTTTATCAGTATTATTTCTTTCATTATTTTATTTCAAATTAAAACCAACATCACCATTCAAAACCGTATAGTTTATTGACTGTGTATATTTAGTGGGGTACCCCCACAGTACCCAGTTTCTGAGACAGACCCATATATATATATATAATTAAAAGTAAAATAGAAAAATGCTTGAAACATTTGAGTTTATGTGTAATGAGTCTATAATATATAACATTTTCACTTTCTTAAATAACCGATGAAAAATATTGAACTTTTTCACAATATTCTAATTTTTTGAGATGCACTAGTGTGTGTGTGTATATATACACACACACACACACACATATATACACACACACACACATATATATATATAGGATCAGCTGGATAGTACAGTGGTAATGCTCACTGACTACGACGCAGAAGATCGGGGTTCGAATCCCGGTCGGGGCAAAACATCATCCAGTAAGGGTCCTTAGGCAAAACCCCTCATGATATATCGGCCTACCTCAGGAATGAGTGAAGACATAACTGATAGAGTCATACCGGCTCAGACGTCGCCCGGGTCAACAAGGTCTGCGTCAGTTGCTAGGGAACCAGGGCAAACTGATGAGAAATGGGCTACTGGAACAAGACATCGATGGACGAGGACAGAAAATACGGAGTTGCTGGAGCTGCTGACCTGAGAAGGAAGATCGTGACCCAACTGGAAACCCAACCGGAACCTGGAGCCCCCGTCGAATACCGAAGCTGAGTTGCCAAGTACCTTCAGAAGATCTACTAGTAGATGTGAATGCTGCTCTGAAGACAATCTCCACAAGACTGCTGATACACAACAAGCTGATACACAGTACAGCAACAGTAATCATGGAGATGCTTGGACACAAGGTGGGCTCGGGACATAACAAACAGTATCCACCATGGAAGAGACGATTAGAGGCCAAGATAAAGGCAGCACGGAGAGAAGTTAGCCAGCTAGCTGAACTACAGAAAGGGAACATGGTGAATAAAGGGGCACCCAGGAAGTACAACTCACTCTCCATACCAGAGGCACTCGAAACTGCCAAACAGTGACTAACAGCTCTGGCCACCCGGTTGAAGAGATACACCAAGGAGGGAGAGGCCAGGAGAATAAACAAGCTGTTCTCCACTGAACCAGCCAAGGTGTACTCTCAGTGGCAGGGGAACAACAACCGGTCAGACCCACCAAGAGCTGAGGTGGAAAAATACTGGAAAGACATATGCTGAGGGATGGAACCCACCCAGAATGGCTAACCCAAGGCAGGACAGTCCTAATCATGAAGGACCCCCAGAAGGGACCCATCCCATCCAACTACCGGCCAATTACCTGTCTCTGCACAACATGGAAGGCCCTGTCAGGCATCATTGCGGCAAAAATGAGTAAGCATGTGGCTCAATACATGAGCGAGGCACAGAAAGGGATTGGCAGTAACACCAGAGGAGCCAAGCACCAGCTACTGGTCGATAGAACAGTCGCCCGAGACTGTAAGAAGAGACAGACCAACCTGTGCACTGCCTGGATTGACTACAAGAAAGCCTACGACTCAATGCCACACACATGGATACTGGAATGTCTGGAACTGTATAAGATCAACAGGAACCTAAGAACCTTCATCCAGAACTCAATGGAAATGTGGAAGACAACCCTAGAGGCCAACTCAAAACCCATTGCCCAAGTCAACATCAAGTGCGGCATATACCAAGGAGATGCGCTATCACCACTGCTGTTCTGCATAGGCCTGAACCCCCTCAGTCGGATCATCACGAAGAGCGGCTACGGGTACCCATTCCGTAGTGGGGCAACAATCAGCCACCTGCTCTACATGGATGACATCAAGCTGTATGCCAGGAACGAGCGAGAAATAGACTCGCTGATCCACACCACCCGGAACTACAGCGATGACATAGGGATGTCATTCGGATTGGACAAGTGTGGCCGGATGGTCTCAAAGAGAGGCAAGATGATCCGGACTGAGGGGATTGACCTACCAGAGGGCAACACAGGTGATATCCAAGACAGCTACAAGTACCTTGGCATCCCACAGGCTAATGGAAACCATGAAGAAGCCACAAGGAAGTCAACCACAGCCAAATACCTCCAGAGAGTAAGGCAGGTCCTGAAAAGTCAGCTGAATGGTAAGAACAAGGTCCGAGCCATCAACATGTACGCACTACCAGTCATCAGATACCCCGCTGGCATCATAAACTGGCCAAAGGAGGAGATAGAAGCCACAGATATCAAGACTAGAAAGCTCCTCACCATGCATGGAGGGTTCCACCCCAAGTCCAGCGCCCTGAGACTATACACTAAGCGGAAAGAGGGAGGCCGAGGGCTAGTGAGCATTAAGACCACGGTCCAGGATGAAACATCGAAAATCCGAGAATACATCAGAAAGATGGCCCCAAAGGATGAACTGCTAAGTGAATGTCTCAGGCAGCAGAACCCTGATGAGAGCGCAGAGGAGGAGGAGGAACAGACAACCTGGAGAGACAAACCCCTACATGGTATGTACCACCGTCAGATAGAGGAAGTGGCTGATATCAAGAAATCCTACCAGTGGCTGGATAATGCAGGACTGACAGACAGCACAGAGGCACTAATCATGGCAGCACAAGAACAGGCCATAAGCACAAGAGCCATAGAGGCCAGGATCTACCAGAGTAGATCAGACCCAAGATGCAGACTGTGCAAAGAAGCCCCTGAAACAGTCCAGCACATAGTAGCAGGGTGTAAGA